>NW_015387597.1:103007-160601 GCF_001527695.2 Protobothrops mucrosquamatus
AATCTATGAATCCCTTTTATATATATATAACTTTTAGATGACATCAATTCATATTTTCTGACATCCATTTTAGCTCTTTCAATTACAATTATATCTATTTCTTTACTTCCATGTACATATTCTTTATTCCATGAGAACACACCAACTTTACTCATCTGTACACTACTACTACTACTTTGTGTCTGTAACCTGTAATTGAATGATACACTTCATCATAGATTTTTTTCAATAAAGGTACCTCAACTTACAGGACTAACTCACAGAAGTTAGGGGACCATTACTCTCAAGGGCATGAAATTTGGGAAATTTTCTCCCATTTCAGCACTGCTGCAATCAGCCACAATCACACAATCATTTTCAGCTCAAAAGATGCCACCTCATGTATATTGCTGGAATAGGTTATAACTTTCCCCCAGCAATTATTAACTGAAAATAATGTAATAACTTTCCCCCAGCAAAATGAACTAAAGGGCAAGAATGTTTAACTAAAAATAAGGTATTATTATTATTGGTACAAAATCAATAAAGAAATAAAAAATGATTCATGGGCATGATTTTTTAACATTTTTTCCCTTTCACTGGTATGGCCATCCAAGAAATAGTTTAATCTAGTTGAGGAAAATGGGGTAGGAAAGGCTGACAAGGTTCCTAGAGGCTGGTCTTTCTTGAGAGGTTCCTGATGCCTCCATCAGAAAGCCACAAACAAAAATTACAATTGTAAGCCACATAGAATCATTTGATTGAGTTATAGAAATTGAATGAATAAATGAACAAATGAATGAACGAATAAACAGGGCGATACCTATTGCTCTCCCTTATCAGAGGGTGGCAACCACGATGACTTTTGTAGAATTATCAAGACAAGTGGAAAGAGTGGAGTTGCTACAAATCATCTGTTTTTAAATCTTAAGACTGCCATTTAGTGTATAGTAAAATGAAAGGAGACACGTTTATGGTTTGATTATCTCTAGCCAATTGAAAACTGCTCTCCAATGTTCACCTTGTTCTGTATTGCGACTAGTGTTCTACAAGGTGGCTATAGATTCAAGTTACATTGAATGGACAATTTTAGTTCAACATAATGAAGAAATACAAACAGTATACTTATAGCCATAAATCCAATTATACATTCAAAGTTCCCTCCCCAAATAGCCCAATAGTAGTTATGTGTCCTCTATTAAATTCAGTGCTAAGTTGCAGTTTCATGCATTGTGCTTACATAAGCTCAACAGTTGTTCATGTACCATAAATCAATCTATTGTTGCCCTTTGTAATGAGAAGGCAGATTTACAGCTTTTTAAAGGCTTGCCTCACAATCAAAAAGATTGTGAGGCAAACTAATGGAACATCTCTCTTTTTCTGAGGGTGCCAAAGAAAGGGGGAGAGAGTAGAGTTAGCATCTGTTCCTCTCAGACAAATGACATCTGTAGTTCTCACAGCTGGGACTGAAAGAAGCAAGCAATTTCAACATTTTGTACATACATGGAGATTCATGTGGTTTTTTTTTCACTTGCCTCACACAATAACACTTTTTGTATTGATTTGATGGAACACGATCTGTGCAAAGTCTCCTATACATATAAGCTGGACCTTACTCCAAATTATCAGCAAAAATATGTGGACTTAGATATGTAGTTTGGCTTCTATAGTCAAAGGATCCATGATGTAGATCCTAATGTATGTGTTAAGTAGAGTTATAGAAGGAGAAGTATTTCCCAAGGGTAGATATTAGATAAATTTCTCATATTTTCCCTCTTTGTTTTACAGTTATTTCTAATATGAATACGGAGAAAACAGACATGATTCAGAGAAGGCAACAGAAAAGCACTCACATTAGAAAGTCTAACTATATAAAGTCCAATGTGTAATAAAACAGGAATTCTTAGCCATAACATGTTCCTCCCCTGAAATTTAAATTTAGTCATAGAAAAACTTTCATAGATTCAGAGGTTTTAGAACCAAGGATTATGACTACCACAAGAGTGATAGCTTTATATAAGAAGCTAAAATAAGAAACTGAAATATAATTAAAAATATTTATTAGAAACTGTCACACTTTTAATCTCTCACTGTTAGTTCTCTGGCTTTAGTATTTGTTGTTAGAAAGATAGAACATCTGAACAATTTGAAGCAAGCAACTGCTTTTTCCTCATCTTCCCCAAAACAAGACATTTTGAACAATTCTTCTTTAAGCATTGATTTCCTGATCAAAAGAAATATTCTTAGCAGTTTAGAACTTTAAATTAAACTATAGGTTTGGTTTACTCATAAAAATAAAATTTTTGATATTAAATGCAGAAGTGTGTTTGAATCATAAATTTAAATGTATTGTTGGGTGAATAATTTCTCTTCTTTTCTGAAGAAAGCCCTAAAGCAGTGGTGGGGAACCTATGGCACGGGTGCCTGAGGTGGCACTCAGAGTCCTCTCTGTGGGCATGCACGCCGTCGCCCCAGCCCCCCTGGAGGAGAGTCACCCCGGGCGCAGCCTGTGCAGAGTAGTGCAGCCAAGGACATGGCAGCCGGGCATCAGGGACAAGATTCCACCCTCGCACCCCATCACGTACAGATGATGCTGTGGGGCTCAGACAGAGAGTGTGGCCACCATGAAGCTGCTGGGCCGCCTGGGCGATCTGCTATGGTGGGCCGTGGAGGTGGTGGGTGGCCCTGCGGGCAGGAGATGCAGGTATGGGGCAGGGGCAAGGCGGATTTTGGGCACTTGGTCTCTAAAAGGTTTGTCATCACTGCCGTAAAGCATCTAATAACTTTTTAACAAATAATTAATTCAATTTTTGTAATCCTCAATTCAGAAGGTAGAACACACTGGAAGGCAGTACATGGAGTTTTATTTTGTTCTTCAAATTTTCAAATGGAAAATAATATAGATCAAATTGGTTTATAATAAATTTTAGATTTTCTTACAATAGTTATATCTATTTTCCTATTTTGGAAAATTGATCTTAAATTCAACATAAATATGACAAGTTTAATAAATAAATAAATAAAAAACAAATCAAATGGTATTATTTATTTATTTAAGAAAATTTATATGGCCACTCAACTCACTCTCAATGACTCTGGGAAACTTATAAAGATAAAAACTCAATACAAGTACAATAATGATATTAGAAATTATTCAAGAAAAAACAAGGGAAATATCTCCACAAAGGAAATACAGTATCTCTACAGTTTTAGCTATTTCTTGTTCTTCTGTGGCAGAAAACCAGGCAAAGTATTAGTTTATTGTTAATTTGTAACCTACTATTATAATGTATAGATTATCTACAGTTTTATGAGTAGCTCAGAATCACACCCATTTTTTATCAAAGTATGCATTTTATATTTTTAATGTTTCTTTTGAGATCAAATACTCTATTCCATAGACATATTTTTTTTCCACCCAGGAATATTGCAAAAAAAAAAAAATTCTTATGAAATTCTCAGTCCAAAAGCATTCAAAAGAATACAGTGCCTTATTTTTTTTCTACCTTAAATCACCAGATGCTCCTTCAAAAATCAGTTACAAGCAATGCTTTGATTCGCTTATATAGAAACAAAGTTGGAAAATAATTTGTGTTAGCAAATAAAGAAACAAAATATGGAAGAAAGAGTATAAAAGCATCCGTGCTCATTCAAATCAAGCAATTATCTCGTCCAGCAGATGCCTAAAATTCATAAATAGGACAATGCTTACAAATACCATTATATTTATGCTCCCCTGGAACTGATATTAAGAGGTTTATCACTTCTGATACTACTATACTCCATTTCCATCTCTTTATCATTTTGCTTATTCCTTTGAAAATTACTTCTTAAACAATAAAACTCTAACCACCACACTATAACCATCCCATTTAAATTTATGCTTTCCATTTAAAGGAAGCACAACTATACCACTGGAGTTAGTAATCGTATTGCCTATTCCAAGATAAAATCTTTTCATTAATCAATATTATCACTATTATACATAACTTGTGAGTCATTAATTTGCTTCAAATGATACAGCACAATAGCAAAGCTTAAGATCATCATCAGATTCCAAAATCACTTTACATCACAAGGTATAAAATAGATCTTGACCTCGTTTAGATATGGAGCTTGCACTATTGTAGATGTTTGTATATACATAGCCAATCAGTTGTGACATAAATATAAAGCATTCAAAGGGAAGCAAAGCAACACAATCACACAAAGCAATTAAAACACCAATGTAGTTTTGAACGATGAAACTTTTTAAATTTCTAAATTTTGGATGTAGGTGAATTTTCTCATTAAGTGAAGGAATAAAGAAAAATAGATAAATAAAATGTTACCACCAGTAGAACGCTGCTCCCAAAGAATGCTACTGTCAAGGATATCTGCATATCCCAATAATTTTCATTAGGAACATTGAGAGGAAATATTGAGAGGGAAGGGTCTGTTTCAGCTTTAATGGTTAGCAACGTATACAGATGCAGTAGTGAAACAGTTGGCATAGTTCCACTCATCTTTTATCAAGGAAAGGTTGGGCTTTATGAGAAAAGCCACCAAGTCATTAATGAAACATGGGATTCCTCGTAATGTGAATGTGAGCAATTAAGACAAATTAAACTGCTTCATCAAAGGCTTTTGCCATGGACCTTCCAGAAACATCTTGTAGGAAATTTTAAATAAAAACGATTAAACAACACACCAGCAATTTTAACCTAGCACAGTCCAGGCTGACTGTCAATCATTTGAACTGTAATTTGAAAGGACACTCAGTAGATAGGAAAAGAGCTTCTTTTAACCAATATATTTTGCCTAATTAGATGTGATCTTGTTATTTCAATATGTACAGGTAGTCCTCAATTTACAACAGTTCGTTTAGTGACTGTTCAAAGTTACAATGGCACTGAAAAAATGACTTATGACTGTTTTTCAGACGAACATTGCAGCATCACCATGGACACATGATTAAAATTCAGATGCTTGACAACTGACTCGTATTTAGCATGTCTGCAATGTCCCAGGATCATGTGATCACCTTTTGCGACCTTCTGACAAGCAAAGTCAATGGGATAGCCAGATTCATTTAACAACGATGATACTAACTTAAAAACTGCAGTGATTCACTTAACAACTGTGGCACGAAAGGTCATAAAATGGGGCAAAATTCATTTAACAACTATCTCACTTAGCAACAAAAGTTTGGGTTTCAATTGTAGCCATAAGTTAAGGACTACCTGTATTGGTGAACTCTCTGTACATCAGCAAAATAGAAGATATGTAAGCAGTGTTATTCTACACTGATTGGTGCCCAAGAATAATTAACACTTTGGAAATGTAAACAACTATCATACAATATCAATTGATCCTAAATATTTCCATATATTTAAAATAAAGTGAACCCAAACAAGTATGGTTTATCTTAAATGCCATTCTTGACATTAAAAACGATACAAAATTAGATTCAAAATGGTCACTAGTTCCTTATTACACTTTATCCATTATTATTTTGCGTATGTGAAGAGTTGTCTTCTATAATATTAAGATATTAGTAATGTTTCCTGAACAATTCTCCTAAACATTTTTCAAATAGTGGAGAATGTAATCACTTCTTTAAATCCTTCCTTCAGATTTTAATATATTTGAAAGGTATCTTAACCAACATCAAATATTTTATTCTTTCACAATAAGATATCTTTGTCCCATCCAATTTATCTTATGATTATAATAACAGCAAATTGCCCCCTTTATCAAAATTTTAACTTAACATAATGAACTCCATTGTAAGGCTTTTGCAAAACATATTCCATATGTTTGAAGAACCTTGGGAAGTAGATAAGATTGCTTGTAGCATGACCACTTCATCTGTGGGCTGAATCCATAACTTTCTTAGCTCCTTCTGTCTGCTATGTGGGGTGTCAGTAGCAAGATTCAGGAGGTGATAATGTTTCTCCAAGGGAAGGCATGATGCCATCTGCCTCGAAGAAAGCACTAGGTGTGCCCCCTCTTGAAGAAGCTACCTTTCGATCAAATCATATTTGGAATTTTTCCTCCAACCTTCTATTTCTGGGAAGCCTGTGGAGAATGCAGGAGGGGCCCAGCTGAGAGAAAAATGTCTTATTCATTCCATCAGCTAGCCCAGCCCTACACACGATAGGCTATTCATATGATTCATTATCTCCAAATGACTTTTATCTATTTTTTTCTCAATCTACAGAAAAAAAAATAAAAGTAAAGTTTTCCCCCGTCCAGTTGTGTCCGGCTCTAGTGGGTGGTGCTCATCTCCGTTTCTTAGCCAAGGAAGCCAACGTTCTCCGAAGACATTTCTGTGGTCATGTAGCCAGCATGACTAAACACCAAGGCGCACGGAATGCTATTATCGTCTCGTACAAAATGGTACCTATTAATGTACTTGCATTTGCATGCTTTTGAACTGCTTGGTTCAAAAGGAGCTGGGGCAAGTAATGGGAGCTTACCCTGTCGTGCAGCCCTCGGGTCTCAAACCCAGGCTGTAAGCTTTCCAGCTGACAAGCTCAGCATCTTTAATCACTGAGCTAACGCACCCCTAATCTACAGAAATAAGCTCCTTGACATTCCAGCATATAACCAACTTTATATATTCTTCTCAGCTAGTACAATATAAAAACGAGGTGAATTCTATTCCTGAACCTGTCACCCTAGTTTTCATGATGAATTTATGAAAGCTACTGCCTCTTTCTGGGATATTTGTTCAACCTACAGCCCTGTATTTCCAGGTAGTGGCCCATCCAAGTATTAACTAGATCTGATCCAGACAAGGAGAAAAAAGTTCAGTTTTTTGGAGTTGATTAGCAGAACCTTTTTCACAATCAATATTCAATGCACATGCCATATATACATTGATGTTGTATCTTTGTATGAAGGACAAATGTATTATAGTCAATGATACATAAACTTTGAAAAGTCAACATGTACTATATACTGTCATCAATTTGAAGCAAATATACATGTTTTAAATTTCCAAGAAAAACAACACTTACATGACTCTATGTAAATCTAAAACTGACAATAAAAACAAGCCTATATTAATTTATTACAGAACTTATAAGTGGAGTTACAACAGCAGTTTTAAGAACAAGTGAAATAGAAAAATAAAAAAATGAAAGTACAATTTCCTGCAGCCCTTTATCTTTTCAAACCTGCCAGCAGCAAGGAACCAGCCAAAGAATGAATAA
This sequence comes from Protobothrops mucrosquamatus, assembly GCF_001527695.2. NCBI lineage: Eukaryota > Metazoa > Chordata > Lepidosauria > Squamata > Viperidae > Protobothrops > Protobothrops mucrosquamatus. The sequence goes on from NW_015387597.1 coordinate 110,186, forward strand.
GGTTTAATAGATGTAAAGAGGAGTACTGGATAGTATCTCACATACTGAAAAGAAAAAATAGATTTTAACCTTGATTGCAATGTTAATAGTTCAACTGGTAATTTGGATTCATGACAAAGGTACTGTATTTAGATATTCTAACACTCTAGGAATTATTTTGGCTAAGAGATTATTTCTGTTTATCAAGTGTAAGTAAATAAGAGCAAATGTCAGAATCTAAAGCTATATGTAGCTAATTCCATCTTTTCAACATTGGCATCAGCAAAAGGTAAAATATTTATATTACCATCCAGAGTGAGTGCACAGAATCAAAATCATTTAAGGAATTTCACAGCTTTGCAGCATGATAATAATAATTCACAGATTAAGGAGTAATGATAGCCCTTTTCTTTCATTTAGTAGGTTTTTGTAATGAGTCCGAAGAGGTTCATAGCTTAATTGGAATTTATTTTAATAGACTAGAAAAAAATGTAAAGATTTTCTATGCTTTACTGAGGTAATATTTTTGAGATATATGAGGAACATAGAGTAATTAGGGTTTCTCTCTCTGTTTAATAAATTAACCTAATTCTGTGGAAATCAATAGAACTTAGATTTGGCTGAAAATATCTTCCTACATATTAATTAATTAATGTTATTTATAAAATTTATTTGCTATCCACCTCGTATCCAACATTGCTTACAACGTGAAAACCATTAAAAAAACATCCATTATAAAATTAATGCTGGATTTTTGTCATTAATTGCCTTGGACTCATTTGTCCACAAGGAAATGGGATAGAAATATGATAAAAACAAACAAGCAAACAAATCATCATTTTAGCCACTGTCTATCCACTGCAGGAGGAAGGCCTCTTCTCCATGTTTCCAACCAAAATAGTCCTGAGCAAACAAATAAGACATGAGAATAGTGGTGGGATTCAGCCAGTTCGCACCACTTCGGCAGAACCGGTAGCTAATTTTTTGTTGCCCGGGCCACAATGGACTTCTGGAAGCGGCATTCACCGGTTGTTCACATATTTGACTCCCACCACTGCGTGAGAAACAATGTATGAGACCAATCTGGTTCCAGAATGTTTAGTGTCCCTATCCAAATGCACAAACCTTTGTGCCGCTTCAATCTAGTCTCTAAGCCATTTACAAATAATACAAACAAGAAATGCAATACAAACAATACAAATATATTAAAGGCGGGATACAATAAATAAGTATATCAATATTCAACAAAGTTTCCTAATGAATGCCACAGCTCACCCAGAGCAATAATACTATACCATCTTAGTTGCTAACTATCTTTGCAAATAACCATGTTTCAAAAGCTTCTATAAGATTGTGAGGGAAGGGACCACTCTTACCTCGTGTGGAAAGCTGTTCCACCGGAGGTGAACTCCCATGGAAAATGCCGGCATCTAATCACCTAGCTGCAGTTTTCCCAAGAGATAGGTATTCTTAATAGGCACATTCTGTTTATCCACATTGGACAGACTGATTCTGTCTAAAACAGGCAGTCTAAAAGATACTTTAATGATTATCATTTATTTATGGATATTGAAACTCCACTTTCATCATAAAAAAGGGGTCACTAGGAATTTAGCCTCTTCATAACTAAGTTTCCCCAACTCTAATTTAAAAACAATTTGGCTGAATTCACAAATCTCCCTAAATCACGGTTCAACTATATTTTACTTATGCCTATTTCCATTTATTTTGTTCTTCACTAGCACAGTAGATACACCTTAAATAGAATTCTATCCAGAAATTTTGGCTGATGGGAAAGGAGTGTGGAAGATATATTATTCTCCAGTTCCCTTGCTTCTACCACACCATTTCCTATGCTGTTTCAGAGAATCCTCAGCCTTCCCTGAGGACAAGTAAGGATTGCAGAGAGAAATAAATCAGATAAAATCACCTTCTTCTTTTGCCGGTAGCAGTATATTAGAAGATCAAGTCTTCCAAAGATGGAGGCAACTTCCTTATCTGATAGTTAAGATACTTAAAAAAAAACATTTTATGCATATAATTAAGACGCTTACAGTATAATTGCTAAGACATTTTAACTTTGAATTTCTCTGTTCAGATAGATATGCCGATAGGAAATCTACAAAACAAATACTATTATCTTCTCAACCATAGTTACTTTACTAACAGCAGCTGCAACATGAAATAATCCATAATGAGATCTAATATTTCAATGACTCTATCTTCTAGCTTGCAACTTAAATAAATATTATAAGGCTGACATGGTTATATATCATGATACACAGGCAATGAAAACAAGGCCAAGTGTTCTCTTATCACACAGCTACATGGTCCAGTATAGGAAAACGGCAAGCAGGTTTTCATGAAATTAAACATCCTGTAATTGAAGTTGTTCACAAAGCAGTTTTTAAGGAACTCAAGATAAAAGCAGACATGTTTAGAATTTGAAGTGGTTTGAACTATTCTCCCATTGCCTCAATAGTAATAAATTTGCAAGCTTCCCTTCCTTTTCCTTTCCTTGTTGCCTAATACTTTCCTAATGAGAGCCAAAAATTACAGGATGGGATTTAGAACTGGCTGATTATATAAAAGTTTCTGAAGTACTTTGCTCATACAACTTGATATTGGAATTTTAACATTAGCTAAAGTTCTTGGTAATCACATGGCACACTGAATCCTTTCATGTTTAATGTTTTAAAAAGAGAGATTTTTAAAAACGGAGCAATGATCACAGTTAAGATTAAAACTAACTTGTATATTAATGCTTTTTTACTCCTTAACACATGTGAGTAAATTTTAAACATTACAGTTCTAAAGTAAAATCTTGAATATTACAGTATTATAAAATGCTCCTAAACATTGAAAACAAACATTTCAATAACACAAATGTTAAAGTACTGAAGGCATTCATAATGTCACCTTATTTGTTCTTGTTTTTCCAGATACTTTACCCCTACATTATAGAACAATTATATATTATAAACTGTAGAAAAAATTTCAACAAAAATAAAAACAAGCCTGTAAAGACTTTCAATTACAGTAATGATTGCATATTCTATAATCTATACTCAAAAGTCACATTCACTAGCATATAACCGAGGAATCACAGATGCTTGTAGCTATTTTAGGCCAATCATTCAGCAACACTAACAATGACCGACATCTTTGAAGAGAAATGAAGGAATCAACTAGTCATATTCATATAACTTCTAAAAAAGTATTCAGTACAAATCATCTATAAATAAATCTTTTAGATCAGGCATGTCCAACCTATGGCCCACAGACCCCATGCAACCCTGGACAGTTAGTAATGCAGCTGCACGACAATAAAAATATATTAAAAAGGATGTTTATTATTTATATACATTAACTATATTATATATTTTACAGGCCAATTGCTTTCCACTCAATGCAGCCCAGAAAAGCCAAAAATCTGAATAACCATGTTTTAGATCTAAAAAGGAATTTAACCTATAGTTGAAATTATATACAATTTTACCTCCTATATTTTTCCCAACATGGTATTTTAAATTAATTTTAACAGGGAAATATAAATCATTTTGCCTTCACCATCTTGTGTTTTTATCAACAACTTATTTAACTTCTAAAGTGAGAGAGAAGTGCTCCAATGCATAGCACAGAAATATTATTTTGGTCACAATCGTAGCACAATTAGAACAATAGTATAAAAATGTTTAAACTTTTGTCTATATAAAAACAATTAAAACCTACCTTAAAAATAATATAAAATACCACCTGTCTACTAGGGTTGCCAGGTCTGCTTCCCAAAAATAGCAGACAAGCGGGGGGGGGGGGTGTTTAAGTAGTAAAAAAAGTAGACTGTACAGCTTTAGATTACGTACCATTTCATCATAAAGCTTTTGAATAAAAAAAATGTCCACTATTTTGTGGAAAAAAATAGTGAACATAATGTGAAAAAAGTGGACTGTCCACTCAAATAGTGGACACCTGGCAACCCTACTGTCTACAAGAAATTTCCATCACTGCTTAGTTTTATTTTATTTTTCATTTTTGTATTGCAAATTTAAATTAAAAAAAATATTTTAATGTATGATATAAATTTTTATCTATAATTTTAAATTGTAAACGGCTCTGAGATTCTTTTTTTAACTGGAAGCAATATAGAATTATTTTAAATCAAGAAAAATTAAGAAAAAGACTAAGGATCATTTATCTTTGCTTGGGCCAAACCTTTTAAAATGATAATGATAATGATTAAAATACAAAAAAAATATTTACAAAAAAGATAGGATTAAGTAATGGAATGAAAATGAAAGTTAATATTGAAGGAATTAATATTTTAAATGAGATATTTAATAATAATAACAACAACAATAACTTCTTTATATCTTGGGAATATTTTAATTTACTAGCATTGTTTAAAATGTGCTATTACAGATAATTTATTCAGCTGTTGGAAGCATAACTTCCTTTTCCATAATATATTTAATTTAATTTAATTTAATTTATTTAATATATTATACTGATTGGGGAGTGAAACAGAAGATAATTTTAAGGAAAAGTCCAGGCTTGATTAAAGCCTCTACATTATATTAAGTGTTAAGGTAATTAATGTAAGACCTATTTTCTGTAAGTTTTCAAACGTTTGGGACCGTATCCACTTTCATTTACAGCATTCACTAATGAGATTAGTAATGTATCATATTCATTTTCTTTTTAGCATTCATACTTGAAAGATGCTCTATAACAGGCATGTCAAACTCGTGAGTCACGTGATGTCGCGCGACATATCGGAGCTTTTTCGCCATTGCCGGCAATGGGGTGGACGCGGCTCCGGTATGATGAAACCGGCCTGCAGGCTGGCAGTTTGACACCCCTGCTCTAGAAGTTATAAAAATTCTCTCGCATACCGCACATCTGAGGCACTGCACTAGTGTGTGCAAGAAAGAGGATAGCAATATAAGCTTTTATTACACAACCTTGTCTGTGAATAAACTCATTGAACTTATTTGGATTTTTAAAAATGTAAATATGATTATAAATGCAATTACAATTACTTAAATTATTTCTAACATAAAATATGCTAAAAGAGCTGAATGAGATACAGCAAAATTAATTGTTGTAGCAAACAGATATATATACAGAATGTATGCTTATGAAAGCATGGAGCATGCCCAGAGTTTTCTTATTTGCTGATTCATGTATATCAGTATGCCGAAGTAGTTTTTGTACATCATATCTGCATAGCAAACACAAAGTCCTAACAGAGCAGCCTGACATGAAATTATGTTTAATAAACCATCAGTATGAAGACATACTTTAGTATCATATATTTTCTCCTTTCCAATAAAGTAGGATTTAACAGTGTTACTTTATCATCCCTTGTCTTATCACTTTTTAAAATTTGTTTCTATCATGGCTGTCATAAAGAAAATGTGTGTATGTACGCATGTGAGATATACTGTATACACACACACACANAGAGAGAGAGAGAGAGAGAGAGAGAGAGAGAGAGAGAGAGAGAGAGAGAGAGAGAGAGAGAATTACTGTTATGAATTTTCTGTCAAACCAACAATATATTTTAATTGGAAATTAAAATTCCAATTGGAAGTGTTGTGCACATTACTGTATATACAATTCATATTAAGCAAGCATCTCATTCCAGCAAGCATCAAACAACTGTCAGAGCTGAAATATTTCTGATAGCCAAAGGCAATTCTTGTTATCTAACACCTCAAATCAAGTTCCAGTATTTCACTTTTGAGAAATTTGCATATATTCACTTCTCATTAGGGTGGTTTTTCTTTTTATCTTAGCAGGTATACCCATAAGTTTCAAATTATCTATCAAAACAACATAGACAGAATATGCTGACTGATTTTTGAAAGAAGAATATGGAAAGCTCTTTATATTCAGAGAGCACATTGTAATGTTTGCTATTATTTTTATTTATTTATATTTCATATTTCTAGATAGCTCATCTGATAATTCCTGTCTTTCAGTGGTTGGATAACTACAGTGCTGCAACAGCGCAAACTAATTGTCCAGCCTTCCCCAACAGTTCTACTGACTAGAATGATATGAATCACAGGCTATCAAATTACAGAGGGTCGATCTATCCAATTCTGTAATACAGGAAGTAACCACGATGACCTAAGATTCCATCAGCTACACAAGCATATTGACACCATAAGAAGGCTGCTAGCCTCAAATGAGGTGAGATTAGACAGTGACAATGACTTTTTATTTTCCACGGCTGATCAGAATAACAACAACAAAGATATCTACAGTAAGTTTGATCTGCAGTGGAGAATTTCCGTATAGTAATAACTCACCCTATGTAATGTATTTCATCTCTTTATTTTAACAAACAACATGGCTCACAGCTTCAAAGCCCCAAATCTCTCTGTTAGATTTTGAAATAGCAGAGGCAAATTAAAAATAAATAGCCCATCTTTTCCTATTCATTTCAAGGATCTAGTCCTATGTTCCAAAGACAGAAATGTTAAAAAAAATGAAAAAAATCCCATTTCTAAATTTCATCTTTTAACGTATGAATTTATCTTGTTCATAAATGTGCTGCCATCATTCACTAATCCTCAGCAAGAACACCAAGAACCAACCAAGAATATAAGAGTGTTTTCAAAACGGTGAGAGCCAATATAAAGTATATGATAAAGCAGTGGAGACAGTTCAAATTAATTATTAAAATGAAATGGAAGAGATGAATATACCTCGGTTCATCAGCCTCAAAGAAGCATTGTGATTCTATATATTATGGAATATTATGGAAACAAGACATTTTTAAAAATTAAAAACAAAGCAAAACCTGCAACGGGACCACAAAATAAGAATAAGCACAAACTCTTACTTCTGACTTCGAAGACACGTTCTCCTCCATATCGGAGTCATTAGGGTCCACAATATCATTGAAAGGGGGTAATGTGTTTTTCTTTTTCTCCAGCGGCTCACTTTCCATTTTAACTCTCCCAATTTTAAACTGAGATTTGTCTTTTGTCTGTTTTTTCTCCACACTGGAGCAAGTAAGTATCAGTGGGGGAGCGCTAGAAAAACTTTTAAATAAAGCCTCCGATGCACTTCGCTTCTTCTTTTTGGCGGCAAGGTCCTCAGAATCCAGACCGGGAGGCCTTTTGGAGGCAGCCTTCTTTTCTTGTTGCTGTCCACCACTTAGGGTCAGTATGTTGTTTTCTGATTTTGGCTCCTTTGACATAGGCTTGGGCTCTTTGAAGGCCATCTTAGGAACAATTTTTTCATCCTTTAGTGGTTTATTTTCTTTGGGTTTTTTAGAGGATTCTTTGGAAGATTTGTTGTGTTCCCTGGAAGGTTCTTTGAAGGCACTTTTATGTTCTTTTGAGTCTTTTGAAGATTTTTCCTTGTGCTCCTTTGATAATTTATGGGGCTTTGAAAAATTGTTACTACTACTGCTGCTGCTGCTAGTGCTCACACTCTTGCTCAGCTCCTGCAACAATGGAAAATACAAAGTTAACTCTTCGCTCTCGTCTTCTGTGTTTCAGAGACACCTCCCATAAGCTGCTGCTCTGCAAACTTTACTTATGTTAATGGATTAATGCATAAACTTTATGTTATATATCAATAACAAACTTGAAATAGTTGTGTACCAAAGCAATGTCTACTGGACTATTTCTTTGCTTAAACCACAACAAATAAAATTTCAGTGTACTGTATAAAGATGCTGTGCAGGTAGTCCTCGATTTACAACTATAATCAAGGCCAAAATTCCTGCCGCTAAGTTGTTACGTGAATTTTGCCCCATTTTACTACCTTTCTTGCCGCACTTGTTAAGTGAATCACTGCAATGTTTAAGTTAGTAACATTGCTGTTAAGTGACTCTGCCTTCCTTATTGACTTTGCTTGTCAGAAGGTGGCCAAAAGGTGATCACATGATCCCCGGGACAGTGCAACCATCAGAAATATGAATTAATTACCATGCAGCTTAATTTTGATCACGTGACCATGGGGATCCTGCAATGATCGTAAATGTGAAAAACGGTCCTAAGTCACTTTTTTCAGTGCTATTGTGACTTTGAATGGTGAGCAGCATGATGGCCTAGTGCGGCTGGCTCAGGAATTCTGGGAGTTGAAGTCCACGAGTCATAAAAGAGCCAAGGTTGCCTACCTGTGGCCTAGTGGTAAAGACGCTCACTTTGGAAGATTGAGAGTTCAATCCTAGCAGACGTTTCTGCTGCTTACGGCACAAAGAAAAAAAAAATCTGCTGTGAACTCCATGTGGCATCAGGAAGGGCATCCAGCCAGTAAGCTCTCAGCTCCATCCAGCCACCTCCAACTCTACACTGAATTGAGGGAATACAGGGTGGTAAAAAGGGAGTCTTATTGTAACTTTAAAGAGTCACTAAATGAATGGTTGTAAGTCGAGGACAGCCACGATTTGCACGTTTTAGAGGTATCAAAAGACATTTTTGTGAGATTCTACAGACATTCCACAGTATATTGAAGACTTCTAAAATTGTTTACACATGAAAGCATCTGCTGGGTAGTAAATGATTAAGTACTATGAGGATGGTTATTCTCTATTCTGAGCAAAACATTTATGAAACACTATTATGTTGTAAGATTATTAACCATGCTGAGGTAAAACAGAATTCACAATATGTTAAAAGTGAGTAGAAAGGAATTACTAAAAATGTAACAAAACATAGGGCCTTGATAATCTGGGAACCTGATTATGATTGTGGGAACAAGCCTAAGCTTTAATTTAGAGAATTTCTAACCAAGGGGTGCCCAACCTTAGCAACTTTAAGACTATGCTGGCTGGGGAACTCTGGGAGTTGAAGTCCACAGGACTTAAAATTGCCAAGTTTGGACACCCCTGCTCTAACCAAAATATTTTTAAAAAATTATACAGGACCTTGGAGAGTTCCTGCCTATCAATGTAGAAAAGTTTTTCCCAACCTGAAGCTCTCCAGATGTTGAAACTTCTACTCCTAAAATTTCCAACTAAACTGGCAAACGCCAAAGTTAACAAAACTGAAATTAATCACATAAAATGTACAGTATTTGTAGTTTCATCTTGGAAAGCTAATAAAATCACATGCAGCTTGGTAGTTTCTATGTTGTGGGTTCATGAAACTATGAAATAGAATTTTTAATGCTGAATTTACAAATTTTAGCATGAAACAACACAATTCCCACAGAATTAGCAACAGATCTTTGAAAAAATGGAAAATATATCTAAAATAATAACCTATTTTGGTTTAACATACCTATAGTTTGTGGCTAAGAACATTGTTCAAAGCAAGCCAACTGGTAAAGAAAACCCTATCTTTGTTTGCGTGAATTCAATCAATATATAATTTTCAGTAGTTTAAAATTACAGGTTTAAAACTTACATTTAAACCTGGATGTATGACCACAATTGGGATTTGAATTTCATTCACTAACTAATGTGGTTGTTAAATGAGTCATCATGTGACTGGACCTGATTTCACAAACATTTTTACTGTGGTTATTAAGCCAAACCACACATTGTTAACAGAACCATGCAATCTTTAAGCAAATCTGGTTTCCCAATTGATTTTGCTTGTTGGAAGCCAACTGGGAAGATCACAAATTGTGATCATGTGACTGCAAGAAGATGCAACCACTGTAAATGCAAGTCAGTTGCCAAGTGTCCAAATTGCGATCATTTGGCCCCAAAGGTTATATTTTCAAGGATGGATTCTAAGTAAGTCCAACCCCCTGCTCAGGCAGGAAACCCTATACCATTTCGGACAAATGGCTGTCCAGTCTCTTCTTGAAAACTTCCAGTGTTGGAGGATTCACAGCTTCTGGAGAAAGATTGTTCCACTGATTAATTGTTCTAACTGTCAGGAAGTTTCTCCTTAGTTCTAAGTTGCTTCTCTCCTTGATCAGTTTCCACCCGTTGCTTCTCGTCCTGCCTTCAGGCGCCTTGGAGAATAGCTTGACTCCCTCTTCTTTGTGGCAGCCCCTGAGATATTGGAACACTGCTATCATGTCCCCCCTCATCCTTCTCTTCATTAAACTAGACATACCCAATTCCAGCAACCGTTCCTTATATGTTTTAGCCTCCAGTCCCCTAATCATCTTTGTTGCTCTTCTCTGTACTCTTTCTAGAGTCTAAACATCTTTTTTACATCATAGTAACCAAAACTGGATGCAGTATTCCAAGTGTGGCCTTACCAAGGCATTGTAAAGTGGTATTAACACTTCACGTGATCTGTTAATGCAGCCTAGTACTGTGTTGGCTTTTTTGGCAGCTGCAGCACACTGCTGGCTTATAATTATCAAACAAATGGTCATAAGTCAAGGACTACCTATAACTATATTTACTTATAATTGAACTTAATCAAGAATTTGTTTCCACCTAAAGTTGAAGAATGGTCTACCCTCAGTTTTTACATGTAGTGACTACCACCTCATCTTTAAATTTCAATAGCTGAAGTGTATTATATGGTAGACTGTAGAAGAAACATTACACTTAAATGAAAACAGAAGAATAAAAGTGTGAATAGAGTAAGAAAACAAATCTTATGAAATATTTTAGTGAGTCAAGAAACTTCTTGTTAACTTTAATTATGCATAATTTACACTTATAATACCAAGCTGCACATTTGGTATTGCAACAAGTACCATTCAGCAGGCTTAGTAAATGAACTGATTTAGAAATGATAGTGAATGCTTATAAAAATATATTTCCTTCCATTATGACCATTTTTCAAAATCTTGTGAATGGGTCCGAAAGTGCAGTAAAACCATGAGGAGAAAATTGTAACCTGTTTCATAATTGTGCAGGACAAAAATTATGTTTTGCGTATGAAAAGAAGATTACATTTTGTTTCCAATCCAGAACAAATGATCATATTCTGGAAGATCTGCCAAATCATTTTGGCTGGCCACAGTTCAAAAAACAGATGCTTCAGTTTTCACTGTTCTGTTCTGGAAAGATCCTTGAGAGATGAGTAGAACATGGTTAGAGCATGTTGTCCATCTTTCCTCTCTACTGCACTTAGTCTGGCATATCTTACTTGCCCACCCACTTCTTCTTTTTTTTCCAAGTATAAATTTTTATTATTTTCATCATAAAAAAAAAAAACGCATCACAAGTACATCACAATGCTATAATAAAAACCCCACCCCCCACCCCCCACTTCTGATCTTTCCTGTGCTTCACCTTCCCTCCCTAACAGTTGCCGTGACCGTTGATGTCAAGCACAACATATTCCACTAATATGCCCATCTGTGATATCTGGAGGCCATTTCTGTCATCGCCTCAAGGTAACCCTATTATTAAATGGTATGATGTGGTTCTTATCTCCTATTTCAACACTCAAAATCTGAACGTAAAATTCTGAATTTAGCTTATATTAACCAATAATAAAATGATTAGTGATCAAAACTTGACAACTTTTGTGGTCTTCATAAATTATATGTTGACCATGAATTGTCTTCTGTTGCACTGTAATTTTCTCACTAACTTAAATTCTTAGCAATTTTAGAAAAAAAATAATTCTAAATCCAATTAAAATATTCGCCTGCACAAAAACATAGTTCCTCCTCCTTTGCCCTTTCTATTTCCTCTCAAGTATTTCTCTTGCATAGCTACACTAAAGAGATTGATATAAATATATAGGACACCTTCTTCCATATAAACCTGGACGCTAAAGCAATAAGAATGAAAAACAGGACATCCTTGTTTTTTATATGTGATACCACCTCGGTTGCAGAATTACCTTGAAACAGTTTTATTTCACTTAGCTTTTAGTGATTTGTTTTTGTTTTTTTAAGTACACAGGAACACACTATAATTATGAAAAGTCTTCAAAAGAGATATTTTGTATCTTAAGGGAGCATGCATATAGTAACATTGTCTGAATCATTAAAGAGCTGGTCATGACTGCTTCTGAAGCTGCTCTCACCTGCTCCAAGCACAGCTATTTCACTTCAATGTTTTATATGCACTCTCTCATAATAATAATAATAAAAATAAAAGGCCTACTCTTTCTCAATCTGAGCAAACTGAGTGACTTGGCCAAGACTCTGATTAGATTCACATACCGTGTTAAGCCAGTGAAAACCCAAGCAAGCTAAATATGGCTTAATACATATTGAACCAGTCACTATTTCATAATGCAATCCTCTTCAGGGATTATTCTTGCAATAAAATGGGAGTATGGGAATTACTGGGTATGCCACCTAAGGAAAGTGAAGATAAAATGCAACAAATAACTAGAAATATTGTTAGAACTGAAATATAAAATTCTTATAAATAAATGTGAACACAGACTTTCTTTCTAAGCATATCTTCTGTGAATTGACATGTGGAAATGCTCTTAAAGCAACTATGTTCATGTCCCACATATTGGAATTAAGTAAGAGATCTGGATTTTAAAAAGTAACCACCCATAATGAGTTAGTTAAAAGTTGATCACTGACTCCTAGAAGCCAAGAAATGTGGTTTTGTGTAGTCTTAATAACTTAAATGATAAAATGTACTTTCTGAAAAATAAAATAATGATCCAGGACTTTAATCTGTGTATCTTTCTGAATATCTGGGTGTGACAAGCATTATCTCCACCTGGCTATGAGCTTTACCAGTATTCTTGACAATGTGCTAAATTAATTAGGAGAAGACTTCACCTCTAAATGGTTCAATCAAGATAAGGTTGGTACTTTTTAAATAATAATATTTATTTTCAGCTTCCACAGCAATGTCATCATCCTTCCAGGATGTCTCTCTGTTTTGGTGTGCTAAAGCCAGTCAAAGGTTGTTCCAGCCTTTGTTTCTTTTGTTGCTAATCTATAACTACAACATCTACACTGGCAATTACTGAAGGGTGTATTCACCTTTTTACCTTCTTAGTCAAGCAGAGAAGAATGCCCCAGAGTTCCAAAGTTATGATCTTTTCTCCCAACCTTTTCAAGGAAAGCTAGAGAGAGGCTGTAAGCCAAGAAACAAAAGTTGCAAACCACTGCTTTCACAGATTCTGTGATGGTTTCAGTGAGAAAATATTCTTGGAGACTACACATCAATATTTTCCTCTCATACAGCCTTAAGGTAAAGGTTTCCCCTGCAGTTGAGTCTCTAGGAGGCGATGCTCATCTCTTTTTCTCTGACTCTAGGGCAGGGGTCCCCAACCCCCGGTCTGTGGATCAGTACCGGGCCGCGGCATGCCAGCAACCAGTCTGCATAAACAAGCAAAGGCCCATCCGCGGGATGCAGGCAACACACAAAACCACGCACCCTCCGGTCTGCGGAAAAACTTCTCTCCATAGAACCGGTCCCTGGTACCCAAAAGTTTGGGCACTTCTGCTGTAGGGGACGGTGCTCATCTCTGTTTCTCTGACTCTAGGGGGCGGTACTCATCTCCATTTCTTAGCCAAGGGAGCCAGCGTTGTCTGAAGACATTTCTGTGGTCATATGACCAGCATGCCTATATGCCGAGGGGCATGGAACGCTGTTACCTTTCCACTAAAGTGGTATCTATTTATTTACTTCCATTTGCATGCTTTCAAACTGCTAGGTGGGCAGGATCTGGGGCAAGTAATGGGAGCTCATGTGGCATTCGGGTCTTGAACCTGGGCTGTCAAGCCTTCCAGCTGACAAGCTCAATGCCTTTAGCTATTGAGCCACTGCACCCCCCCCCCCATACTGACTTAGCTACCCCTTATTCCAAAGGCCTAAGCTGTTGTACCTTTGCATGAAGGAGGTGATAGAAAAAGGTAAGTTTCTATTTCTAGAGCGGATTTTTCTCTCCAAATTGGTGCCATCTCCTACTTTCACATTGGATTTTGTGGTCCTATTTTTTTTTTTTACTGTGAAAGACTATTTAACAGCAGGAGGCAAACATTCACATTTTATTTGAGATCCCCCTTTTTCCAACACTTTTAAAGATTCATTCCACAACTGTATATTAGTTTGCAAATCTTCTATCTCCCTGCCACATACAGTATCTTTCCCAAACAAATCCTGCTCCCTATTTTCCTGAGACACCAAAGTATCACTTGTATTTGGACTTCATTTAAACTGCATTTAAGTCATTATTTTGAACGTTTGAACTGAGTTATTGCTCCCCTGCCCCAATTAAAGTCATTTGAATTTGTGGTAGGATGTTGTTAACATTTGCTCGAATACTAAAAGATTCTGTAGGCTTTATTTAGGTGTCAACATAAACTTTTAAGTTGAAAAGACTTTTAAATCTGTGGTAACTTCATTTAATTCACCAGCACACAGTTTTGAACATTTAAACATCCTTTGGTTAATACATATTTGGGTATGGCCTAAAACTGAACCATGGCAACATAGGAATCACTTCTACTGGAAGAGTGGGAACTTCCTTTGCATTCCTCTTTCTTGCTACCAAAACATGTGACAAATCCAGACCAGATTTCGGGACTGGTGAATGCAAAGGATAAAGAGAATATAGTCCCAATATAACATGTGATCTGCTGATGAAATTTACAGTAGGTTTATATCCCTAATAAATACATGTTTCATTTCTACTAATTTGTTTCTCAGCAGGCTGTGTCAACTCTAGAATTCAGATGTCAGGACAAAAAGCGGGTAATTGTTATCAAGTATATTTAAATCCGAATAGGCAAAATAAATAAAATAAGGGTAATGCATATATTTGGTTGTAAAAATTTCAGGAGCAAACGTAACTAACCCTAAATATTCAGATTACAAGTCTGTTTTTTAATTGTTGTAGATTTGCTGAAAAGTTTGAAGCATTTAACCAATTAATTCTTGGCTTATTGATCATTCAACATTCAAAATGGCTACTCAAAACATATTCCAATTTCTAACCAGAGGCAACATCTTACCTTTGGCCCATGAGATGATTTTTTCTTCACTTCAGAAAAAGACAGGGAATTAGTAGGAAGATTAGGGAGATGAAGACTTTGCCCTGAAGCAACTGATGTTCCATCTGACATAACCATGATCTACATGGATAAAGTAATAAAAATATTAGAAACATTTATAAAATAAGCTGGAATATAAAGTGAGGATCTTGGAGGTAGACAATTAAATATCTTAGATAAACTGACAATTATGATTTCTTCTGTGGGCTGTATGACAACTATTTTATTAATGCCACATGGCTGTCACCAGTATTGAAATGACAGATTGAAGCAATAAAAATATCTTCAACAGTGGCTTTAGAAGCTCATAAAAATTAATATACTGTACAAAGAAATGACATGAATAAAAATTAGAAGCCTGATGAATTCATCCTGGAGGCCTGATTCCCTTACACCACAGGTAGCAATGTTTGAAGAGTTAGGGATTGCAATTCAGCCTCCCAATCTTTTGAAAAGCTGCAGACGTTCAAGCGTTCTGGTGATGTTATCAGAAGGAGCAGAATTTATTTGTATGCATATGTGTGGATTTATCTGAATTTTAAGGAGAAATGGGACACTCTATTCTCATCCTTGAATCCTCTCAAAACAGGGACATTCCTCCCACTTTCATACTAATACTTAACCATAGTGGAACCAGGCCAAAATAGGCAAGAAAACAATGATAAATAGGACTGTTTGGGGATGAAATGATCTGCTTTCTGCTAAGGGCATTTATATCAGGGGTCTTCAAAACTTGGCCCTTTTATGACCTGTGGACTTCAACTCCCAGAATTCCTCAGCCAGGTACACTGGCTGAGGAATTCTGGAAGTTGAAGTCCACAAGATAAAGGGGACAAGTTTTGGTTTCATGACACAAAACTCATGACTTATATATTTAAGTCAGGTACAGAGTTGCAAGTTCACAATTGGTAAGATCTACATTATAACATCACTGCAAGCATGTATTCATTTTCACATAATCAGTTTTCTGTGGACACCAATGCTTTCTGCTCCATTATTTTTTTTTAAGTATCAGAAAAACCCCAAAGAGCTTAAATTCATCTATTTTCCCACCACATTTAGGTGATACATATATTTTACATGGTTTATGCACCTATGCTAGCTGTCTTTGGAATGTTCATATTATGTATACAATGAAGTCAGATGTACCATCTGTTGAATCCCTTAGATTCTGAAGACCAACCTAGACAGCCCAGAGTTCATTTGAAACCAAGTTCACTCGGAGGGAAAGTTGTCTGAATTCATAAATGACCAGATGAAAAACTACAGTTCTAGGTAAATAATTAATTATATTGGAAATAGAAATAAGCAGCAAAACATATCAATCAAAACTTTATTATGGTCAAAGACCGGAATAAAGAGAGTGAATTTAAAAGTGTAAAAGATACATCAGGATTAAAAAAAAAAGTAAAAAGCTTTAAAAAACATAAAAATCTAAAAGGAATCTTTAAAAAAGATATAAAAAAGGGATAGGAATAATAGACGGGCATAGAGAATTATGGCAATTTAAATCTATTACAATACAAATCATTCTGGAACAATGAGCCAGGTGCTCATTAAAACTGGCTTATACCACAGGTTATCTTCTGATGGATTTTAAGTGCTGCCGTGCAGAACCTGGCAACACTGTATTTTATAGCAGGGCTGGTGTCTGAAAGCAGCAGAAGTAAAATTGTCCTAAGCTCCTTGGATATTTATGCAATAATGTTGAGATGAGGCTAGGACAAATATCTCTATAGTACAAGCACATGTTCTGTTGTTTCTGCATGTTCATAATTACAGGTACACTGTCTCCCCAGGTGGGGGACTTCCTGCATTGGGACAAGGCCCTCCAGCAATTTGGTACTTCAAGTTAAATATGCCGGGATGGGGGGGGGGAGAATATCTGTTGGGTTGGGTTCACTAGCAATAAAACTTGGAGACATAGCTAAGTCCAACTGGTGCTCTGTGTATGCTATATGTTGTTTAATGAGTGCTTTGGCCTAATCGTATCCCATGCTGATCTGGAGAGAAGTCCAAGGATAAGATTTTTAGTTGCACTGTCTTTTTCCATGTGGACTGAAAATCATTACTCATAGTTAGTGAGGTGCAGTTAAAGGGAGAAAAAGTTAACGTGAGCCAGTAGTTGAGTATGGTCACCCATACTCTAGCCTCTACTTTCACGAGGCCTGTCTCTAGTCTCAGGGTGGTATTGAAACATAATATACTCTGAACATTTGGAGGTTAAGTATGAAGAACTTTGGATTTATCATCCATGGGCTACAGCTAATAATATTATTTTACTTTCATAGAAAGGTTTTAGTATACCTGATGTAAAACCCTGGATAAAATCATGTTTTCTTATGAACATACTGCACATATGGACTGGTCTTGTAGTATTAGGGAAGTCCAATCTATTTTACTCTACTTAATGTTTTTAATGTAAGAATATTATTCAGAATACAGTAGTAAAAACTAACATAAACTAAACTTAGAGAAAGAAACGAGAATGGAAAGGAATAAAAAATGCAGAAAAAAAGAAACAAAAAGAATATAAGGTATGATATCATTAGTTACGAATTGCCCAGAGTCATTCTGAGAATGATATGGGTATCTAAATTTGAGGAAAGAAAAAAAAAGAAGAGGAAGGAAGGAAGGAAGGAAGGAAGGAAGGAAGGAAGGAAGGAAGGAAGGAAAATAATTCCAACCTTTATCACAGCAAGCATAAACAAATTCAATAATTCTTCACCCCTACAAGGTTAAACAGATATTTCTTTATCCTATATCGGTCAATGTTTAATTTGTTGTTTAAGACTGAACTTTGAGCTTTTTGTTTCATACAATATTTCTTTCAATAAAATCTTTTTTTCTTAATCTATGTTTGTTTTCTTCTCAGTTTTGTATTTGGTCTTTTCTTCTATATCTTTATAGATTAAGAGTAATAAAAAGGAGTCTGTTCTGCATCATGATCTTGACATTATTATCCTCTTCCACAGAGCTCACAGTTTTGGGAAAGATGAAAATGGAGCAATGATGGAAAAAAGAGATACCAACCCAACCAGCCAGATCAGCCACATCAATCTTGGAAATCAATGTGATTCACAGACATATATAAATAACAAGATTCTAATGGTCATGTGAGGAACTTTTCTAAAGATTTATAATCATTTTTGGCAATCCAGATACTACTGCTCTTTTTGGCGTATAAAACAAAAAGCCGACTGAGAACACATATCATGTGATTTGCCTGTTTAGCATAATATAAGAATAGGAAGTGTGTGTTTCAAAGATTTGTTTGCGGTTTCATGGCTTATTCCAAGTTTACTTTTGTGAATGCTCAGTAACAAAAAAAAAATAATTGGTTAAGTTATGGTCATCTTGCTTATATATGGTCATCTTGCTTATTTACAAATCTGAGTTTGACTTGGATAGTAAAATATGGTTCAAACAATTTTATATATTTATGAATTTAAATGAGAAATATTTAGCCATTGCTGGCCAATGCTTATCATTTTTTCCTCAACAAATTATGTAGATACCATGACAACTGCAGGTTATTCTGGGTAAAAATATGAATTTCTTGGTCTCTCTCTCTCTCTCTCTCTCTCTCTCTCTCTGTGTGTGTGTGTGTGTGTAAGAGATCCCAAGTATTTTATATGAATGAAATATCCTATATGCTTCATTAAACTAAGTTACATTCAAAAATTAAGCTGAGAACTATGAATTCAAATGAAATTACATTCTAAACAAATGTGGCTGTGGCTGCAATGATAGCAAAAAGAAACAGGCCTTACTATTTAAGTTATTAACCTAAGTACAGACATACTTAAGAGGCAAAATGTAAGTTTCATTTTATATTTTGCAGAAATTTTCAATAAAAGATGCAAACCCCATCCCAAAATAACTCTGCTGGAGGAAATTCTTTAATATATTGTTAAGCACAGCAAATAGTAAAATATAAAGTAATCTTTCAAAGGATTTTTGGGGGTGAGGGAAGCCACATAAAAATTATTAACACTGAATTTGCTATTCTAAAGTGAATGAGCTTTCAATTTCTTAACAAAAAAAATCCTTTTTTCCTCAAAGAAGCAAATCTATTTTTATAGACCCAACCTTACTGTTTCAATTGGTATGTAGATTAAACACAAGAAAAATGGAAGAAATATTGATTTGAAGATACTTTTAAAGCAGTCCATATTTAACTGCCAACTTGACTCCCTGTAAAGATTCTTAATAAAGTGGTAAACTACTACTTTTTCTTTCACATGTGTATTCAATCATCTGAACATTGAAAATTAGGTTCCGGAGCTCCTTTAGGGAACAGAGACATGAGTCTTTTTTGCAATATTGGTTTTTATCCTGGTATAAAATATCTGCATCCCTGCTACTATTTCAGTTTTATTTGGCGTCACTGGCTTCTTCTTGTACCGATTTTATGTGATCAGGAATTTTTATGCAAAAAAAAAAGCTGCTTTTCAACTTTAAAAAAATTGCTACGGAGGGAGGGAAACAACTTTCACTGTGCATAGAATTTACTTCATGATTTACTGTTTGTTTTTATATAAACTCACCCCGCCAGCTTTAAGCAGCTTTCTTCTGAACTCCTCTGTTGGGTTGTTGAAAGTAAGCTTTTCACAGCGAAGATGGTTTACAGGTGGGTGTCCTTCCAGATGCAGGAACAGATCATAGTCAAAGCGGACTTTCTTCGGTTCTTCCTACAGATTAGAACACAGTCAGACAAAACTGGGAAAAAACCTGACATTATATTACATGCTGGCTTTTATGCCAATATTATAGATTACATTCATTTATTCATAAAATACTGTGGTAATTAATTTTTAAAAAGTGAATAGACATTTAGGTTTGGGACTTCCCAGATTCAGTTATGACCTGGGACTCATGAAAAATTGGGATTTTTAAATTATTGAGAAAGAAAAGGCTATTTTGATTCTGATGAAATCAAACTTCCAAAATTACAGTTGATTTTGTGTCAGTCACTCACACAGAATTTCTTCAACATTCTTTTACACTGTGGAATTATTTCATTAAACTTTGACAGGTGCCTACCATAACCGTATTAACCTTTTTTTGCCAAGTTGGCACTGATTATCCATTAAAAAAACCCAAGGTGCTAATTATGATGTATAAGGCCTTGTTTTAGTTCTTTTTTTCCTATAGATTATTGCAGTTATTAAGATGACACCCATGTAGCTGGTCAAATGTTTTTTTTTCTTTATTACTAGCAGCACTAATACTTTCAACTATTGCTTGATGATATTATCTGAGTCTCAAGTTGGAAACAGGTAAATTAAACAGTGAAATGGAAATTTTTATGATCACATATAAATTTAAAGTAACAGTATAAAAATCCATTTCCTCCATTTTAAAAACAAAGAATCAAGGCTAAAAGATAGTGATTTGCCAGAATTATCTGGTAGTCAGTGCCTAAACTAAATTAAACAAAAAATAAAATAAATTTTGGTGTAAATTAGACAAAAATTATCTGGCAGTCAATTACTAAAGTAGAATTTAGTCAGCAATGCTGACTGGAGCCCAAATATTTAACACTGATTTGCATCATAAGCTTAAACATATTTGCTCAGAAGTAATTTCCACTAGATTAAGCTGAAATGTGCACACAAAATGGCAGCCTTAAATCAAACTGTATTTAATTCCCAAATGTTAAAGTAAGAAGAAATGTGTACAAAACTCTGTGTGCCTAAATGACTTTAAACTGATGTCCACTAGAGCATCTCAGTGAAAATTTTCCTCTGTGTCTATGAAAGGTTTTATTACATATATTGTAAAAAAGTTTAATTATACCTCAGCTGTTTCAGGATGGAAATGAATTGTTATACAAGCTATACTATCACTGCTTGACAAAAAGTCGAGTTGTTTAGCAAATTCTCTAAGAAAGGACCACCTTTATGTATTGGACAACTGTAATACAGTTTATAGAATAAGGAAAACAATCAAATTACTATATATATACTGCCAAGAAACATGAGTTGAAAGTTCATAAAAGAACCCTTATTTTCCAAGCAAAATCTAAAGTATGAGTAACATATAATTTAATATGGAATACAATATTTTAAGTTCACTGTTACCACCAAAAGGACTTATCTTTTCTATCTCCCATAGAAATCAACACGAATAGGACCTAACATGAACAAAATATATTTGAAATCAATTGGGCAAACTCCACAAAACTACTCTATTCTGAACTTCTATGTACATCGCATAAGTAACAGATAACCATCAGTACTCTGTACAGTTCAGAATGGCCAACAGCTTTGTTAAAAAGTAAAATAATAATGTGTGGACCCGGATTACATAATGAATCAGAACTAGGGTTCATGTAGTCTAGTATTTTCTTATTTCAATACTCAGCCAAAAGCCTCATAGGAAGCATAAGCATGCCATAAGAGCTCAGTTTTCCACTCTCATTTTCCAGTAACCGGTACTGAAAGATTTATGAGTAATATACTGCCATTTAATGTTTATATAGATATAGTGGGAATTTAGACTGTTTGTCAAAAGTAATTCTTTCCATTCTATTTATAAAAGTAGAAAATATATTCCAGTTTCTTGGAAAAAAATAATATTCTTACCCTAGAAAGTCAAACGTTTGGGTGTTTTAAGAAATTTCTAGATACTCAAAATATTTAGATTTTTCAGGGAATATCTCTTGACCAAAGCAAGTTATTTTAGGGATGGCTACCGGCTACGATTTGATTCTAATTCATCTAATGAAATATTAAAAGTCACAACACTACATTAAAAAGCTTATTTTCAAAACAATAGAGCTGAATTAAAAAAATAAACTCACTTTTATTTCTAGTGACATCCATTATTTTCCAGTGTCTGAAATTTATTTAGGGTAAAATGTAGTAGCTTGGCCAAAACAACAGATGGTAGATGTAAGTTCAAATCCTCAATTTCCTCTAAACTGTACTATTTTTTACATTCTTAAATACCACACTGAGCGGCATCCTTCCTTAACAAAGCATTATCTAACTGTCTTATTCTTCCAAAATATAATGTCTGTCTCTCATCTTACAAATTCATTTTCCATTTCAGAAGAAAACCAACACCACATGAGAAGGCAGTTTGACCAAAATACTTTGCTTTTCCCTACTTTCCCTCCTATACATCCTTAAAGAACACTTCCTGAAATCAAAAGAACTCACAAAATAACTGTGATATGTGTTTAACAGTCCTGCAATGGGCAAGTATGAATCAATTAAAATTGGAAAACTATTTACACTTCCCACTGCAGATCAGTCAGAAACATTTCACAATGTTCTCAAACATTTTGGTCTCAGGACTCCTTTACATTCTTAAAAAAATGACTGATCCAAAACTTTTTGGTTTATGTGGATTATATCTATCACTATTTACTGCAGTACACATTAAAACTGAGAATTTTAAAAATATTTATTGATTTCATGGAACCCTTTAAAAAGTCTTTA
This sequence comes from Protobothrops mucrosquamatus, assembly GCF_001527695.2. NCBI lineage: Eukaryota > Metazoa > Chordata > Lepidosauria > Squamata > Viperidae > Protobothrops > Protobothrops mucrosquamatus. The sequence goes on from NW_015387597.1 coordinate 132,478, forward strand.
AAAAGTCTAGACCAGTGATGGCGAACCTTTTAGAGACCGAGTGCCCAAACTGCAACCCAAAACCCACTTATGCATCGTCGGGTGCTGGGTGGGTGTGGCCCATTGGCTGGGTATGGCCCATTAGCTGGGTGTGGCCCATTGGGTGGGCGTGGCTGCGGTAGTAATGGCAGACTGGGTGGGACTAAAAAGTTCAATCAATCAATTCCAACTTTGCAAGATCTTTTTTTTTTGTGAGAAGTTGAAATTGACTGATTGATTGAACCTTTTTTTTTGTACATGGCGGTGGAGGCTTAAAGCTAAAAAGTTGTATAAAACCCAGCTGAAGGCCTAGGACTGGGGAAATGGCGTGGGTGCCCACAGAGAGGGCTCTGGGTGCCGCCTCTGGCACCCGTGCCATAGGTTCGCCACCACTGGTCTAGACCATACCGCTCTAGATTTTTACCACCTACCACCTAGAAAGGTGTTTCTTATTATGGGAACTTATAAAAGTAAGCAACTCTCCTTTCAAAAGAAGGGAAAGATAGGTAAGCTCCTATAGTAAATGATTTCATTAAAGATAAAGTGTAAACATTCAATACACGATTGAAAATAACCAAATCCAGCTTTTACATTTTAATCTTAAATAAATTTAAAATACCCTGTATACAAATGAGATTAATGAAGCTAACTAAAATATCCTAACTAGTTGTTCTAGGTGTCATGGGTCATATGTTTCTGTGTATCTCTTGGTTTATTGACACTATATAAGCAGGTAATTTTTTTCTTCTGAAATAAAAGTTAACAACTTAAAGCATTTATTCAGAGCAACTTTAACACAGAGATAATTTTACTATAAAAATTAAATTATCATATCTTAAAAAGCAGTGTGTTAAAGGTTTGAACTCATCTATATGATAATTTTATTCAATTATAAATCCCTATCAATATTCAAAATATATTATGAAAGTTAATCACTTCCATTAAGACTGCAACAGTGTCTATAATGAATTCAATTTCCTTAGCTATTGGATAGCATCTAATGTTGCATTAGTGGATTTTTCAACAACAAAACTTCTCCATCTGTTCTTGAATATGTTAGCAGCATCTCACAACTCACTATATATTTTGAAAGAATGGCAACAGGCTGCAAGGGAGATAGAGAATCTGCTTCTTGAACTGATGCCATTCCATCGGCAGACAGTCCATTTGGATTTTCCAAGCATATTTCAAGAACTGAAAAGGATTTGTGAAATCTATGACAAATTAAATTTTATCACTAAATTTTACACTGACATTTATGGAGCTATCTCTAGCCATTGGTAATTTAAAGGGGAAATCTAAAGAACTTAATAGGTATGTGTAGAGAAATTGAAAGAACAGCAATACGTACCTTGTTCTTGAAGTAAACCTCTATTGGCAAAATAAACCCAGCATACCCAGATTCTTCAACTTTGTACGGTGGATCTTTGCACACTGAGAGGGAAAAAGAAAAAAAGTTTGAACAATAATTCTATGGCTAAATAAATTCAAATTGCCAAAAATGGCTTCTTGTTTTTTAACTAGTTAGCTTTTCACAGCATAATTCTAATCTTTCTTCTCTCTTCTGATCCAAGAACAAGACAAAACTAGAGAATGGATTTGTTGGAGGATGGTCAGAAACATGGCATGCTATCTTTTTTTGAGGAATTTCCATTTTTGGAAATGCCTAATTTTATGAAATTAATTCATATCATAGTTAACACAAAAATACTAGGAATTCTAATGGAATTACAACAATACTCATTAATAGTTTCAAGTGCTTCTTAAGTAGCACATATAGGTGGCCATAGCACTTGAAGCATGCCACAGTTAGAATATTAAAGATTCTAATATTGGTTCCTTTGTCTTTCAATTCCTGTATAAATTCAATAAAGAAATGTATATATTATTTGATATCTCACAATATATCCAAAAAGTCCAATAAAAATGTCCAAGGAAGCCCCTGAATTCACTTGAATGTGCAAACCATTGACTTGGGCTAGTAATTTGCTTCCATTGTTTTGGTCTCTTAGATATTTATACAGCATATAGAATAAGCACGCCTCTTTAGTTTTTGTTGAATAAATTATTGACTTGGCCCCACAGATATGATAGACAAACAGATTTCACGTGTTTTAAATCAAAATTTTCTAGAAATCTGGATTTGAAAGCAGTTTAACTGCGAAACAGATAAATCTACTACTGTATATACAAGACATTTCTATAACAAACTCTGTACTCTCCAATAGCTTAAGCTCTTTGCTCTCAAAGCACTTATGAGTTCTTTCATATACATTTTTTGTAAAAGTAAGGAAAGCCTGGCTGGTTAATTGTTAAATCCAGAACTTTTTTTCCTGGAATATTACTTAGTTTTTAAAATATATGTGCAATATTATAAGAATTTTTTTGAAAAAAAACACAAAAAACCACAATTATTTTATATATACATAAGATTCTTTATTATTCAAATGTATAAATAGTTCTGGATATTGTGAATATATTTAATTTTATATATTTGTTCATTGAACATAATAATTGATGAATAGATTCAAACTCTGCTCATGTAATACAATTGTTCCTAAATAAAAACTGTGCTATTATATTACCTTAAATTGTAATGATTAAAATATTACTTTTTTATACTATTAATCACATCTCATAAGCCTAATAAGAGTTCCAAGAACATTAATATCTCATAAAAATTCAAGTTCAGTAAGTAAACCAAAACACAACTTTAACTTACAAAGCTCATTCACTGTAAACTTAACCTGGAATCAAATATAACAAGGAAAATAAAAAATATGATTTGAAGAAAGGGGGCAATTTTAGCAAGAAAGTGCTGGAGTTAACAAGGATATTTTTAACAAGATAATAAAAAAACAATGCTAGAAGAATAGATGGAATGAGTTAAGTGGCTGTAGTACCTTCTTGACATGCCCATTTTCAGACTTCCAACAAGATGGGCTTGAAGTCAGAATTTATTTCATGGTAATGTAAACTATTTCAAGAACTAACAGTAAATTATATTCACAGAGAGTGGAAATTCCACTACTACAAGCCTCAGGCTTTACTAGTTCTGGGCTGGCAAAGAATGTGCATTAAGAAATGACACCTAGAGCTCCAGAACAAGCACAACAGGTAAGGATTTTACCTTCATGTCTTGCTCATGGATTTCCAGGAAGCATCTGTCTGGCCACTGTTGGAAACATGATGCTGGACTAAATGGACCCTGATCCAGCCAAGCTCTTATGTTCTTATTCTGGAAATTTAACACATACATATTTTGGAAATAGGAGAGCAAATCATTTTCAGAAATGGTCCATGTTCATACACCTCAACACACTGAAGGCCAGAACAACAGTGAAACCCATTTAGACAAGAACTGCCATACGCTTATCCCCAGTTCTAGCAGATGAGTTGATCTAGGCACATTTATTACCTCATAACTGAATTTCTGAATGAAATATAATCATAAGCATAACAACATAGTTAAATTTTCTTATCCCCTCACATATATTTTTCAATGAAACCTATTCATACATTTTCATTGGGAATGACATTTTCATTGATGCTTATTCTGAAAGCAGAGGCTCATACATTTTTGATTACTGCACACAGATAAAATTAATTTTCCTGAGCTTTTAGACTCATACACAGATTATTTATCATCTGACTAGATGTGTTTTAAACTTCGGAATATCAAGATCAATCAATCAATCACAGAAAAAAACCTGCTTAAATTTATTTAGATCAGGCATTATCAAACTGCTGGCCCACGGGCCGGATGCATCACACTGAAACTGCGCCCACCCCATTGCCGGCAATGGGGGAAAAGTCCCAATATGTCATGTGTGACGTCGCAAGTTTGACATGCCTGATATAGATGGAACAGAATTGAGCTAATGCACTACTTCTGGAAGCAGATTTGTGATTTTACCTACAACCATCAAGGCAAACTCCTTATATATACTTTGGTGATCCCTAAGGCTGTAATGCAGGGGTGTCAACCTTAATTTGAGGGCTGCATCAGCATTGTGGCCCTCATGGGGCCAGGTGGATGTGGCTGACTAGGTGGCCACAGTCAGGTGGGTGTGGCCAGATCGATGTCACTCGCATTGGGGAGCACCTGGGGGGGGTCAGGCAGAGCTCCAGCAGAGGGGGCAGATGCTGGGGCAGGTGGTGGGGCCTGGTACACCGCAGGAACCTTGCAATTCCTCTAGGGCAGGGCTCAAGAGGGCCTGGGGCCCTGGGCGGGAGAGAACGGGTGCCCAGCCAGCCCTCGAGCTCCCAGGGCACTGGGACCACGCAACCTGGCCTGATACCGCTTCCCAGGGGTACCTGGCCACGCATGGGGCAGCTCCAGGGCTGTGCTCTGGTGGAGCAACAGGGAGGGGAGTCCTGGCTATCTCTTGGGAAAGGGGGGGCTTCTTGCCCTTCCCAGGACCATCGGGGTTGTGGGGATGGGTGGGAGGCTCGTCCCATGTGTGCAGTGGAACTGGAGGACAAAGTTGGCGGCAGGGGCCATGGCATGGTGGTTATGTCTGTCTTTTCTTGGCCACCTCGCACATCCAGCGGGCCAGATGTGTGCATTCTGCCCCACGCCTCTGCCACTGACTACCACTCAGAGGGCTGGCCCAGCGGCTGTAACACTTTGACTCAACGTTAGGCAGAGCGGCTGGGCAGGGTGGGAGGTTGGCTGCCTGGCAGGCCGGATTGCATGCCTAACCTCGTACCTCTGCCTCCGCCTGGCGGCCGCATCACTTTAACCCACCTGCACTGTGCAGGCTGCGAAATCCCGGAGAGCACCAGCTGACGGGTGGTCAAGGAGCTGTCAGGCTGCAGCTGCTGCCAGGCACCACTGGCCTTGTGCTTGCCACCTCCTGTGCGTGTGCCTGAGGGGGCTCCTGGCCAGGCTTGGGTGGGCGGGGATGGTGGGGGCCGGTGCCTTGCTGTCTCCGGGGCAGCCCCATGGGCCAGAACTGGACCTGTGGGCCTTGTGTTTGACATGTCTGCAGTAATGCCTTGAAGCATGTATAGTTCTTGTTTAATAACATGAGAAGTGGCACTTCCCCCCCCCTACAATGAGAGCTGCAGGGCACTTAGTGGTGATGACACCAGGTAGAATGAGGTAGAGAACTTTGGGCTATTTATTATTTAGCTTTTTTATAATTTGTTTTTTTGAAAAACAAAATGGTATGTTAAGCCTACTGAATTTTAATAAGCTTATTGTACATTATTACTTCTATTAAAATTATGCCACTACATTCTGATATCTTTCTGCCAGATTTCAAAACAGGAAACTGGGGGGACTGCAAAACAAATAAAAAATCCCTCAGAGCCACTTGAAAACTTATGCAGTCCACAGGATGGCCACTTCTTATTTATAGTACTGGTTTTATTCTTCAACAGAGAATAAAAATATTAGGATTTTCATCTTCAAGATTATGAGATGACCTGACTGCTAAAAATGAAAGCATACCAAGCCCATATAAGCTGGATAAAGCTGCTCTTAATTTCTCATAATTGTCTGATATATGACAGACCTTCAATAAAAGAATTATGCAATGTTGACAAATCTAATTTATATAGGTAGTTCCCGATTTATGACCACAACACTGTTTGAAGTTACAATGGCATGGGAAAAAAGTAACTTCTGATCATTTTTCACACTTATGACCATTGCAGCATCCCCATGGTCATGTGATCAGAATTTGGATGCTTGGCAACTGGCAAATATTTATCATGGTTGCTGTATACCAGAGTCATGTGATCACCTTTTGTGACCTTCTGACAAGCAAAGTCAATGGGGAAGCCAGATTCGCTTAACAACCATGTTACTAACTTAACAGCAGTGATTCACTTAAAAGGTGTAGCAGAAAGGTTGTAAAATGGGGCAAATCTCACTTAACAACTGTCTTGCTTAGCAATGAAAATTTGGGGGTCAATTGTGGTTGTCAGTCGAGGACTAGCTGTACTATATTCTATCTTGCCTTCCAACAGCATACACTAATGAGGATGAACTGATGAAACTCTTTTTTTTTCTGACCCTCAGGTCCCTGAGGCCTTTAACAATCATGCAAGCCTGCGTTTTCCAAGGCTCCAGGGCCTCATGAGAGCAGGGCTGTGAGGTGAACTTCCATAGGAGGCCCTCACTGGAGAGGAGGCCGGAGAGACCTCTTCTCTCTGTCTCCCCCTCTCCCTCCCTCTCTGTGTCTGTGTGTGAGAGATATGTCAACAGAATCAGGCTTTTTCTGAATGTTTAACACACCAAGCCCAAAAGGTTCGCCATCATTGGCATACAGAAACATCTTATTACACCTTATTACATTATTCTAATACACTATTTATAAAAAATAATAATAATAAAGGCAGGATAAATAAATAAATAAATAAATACCAACCAAAATTTACTTAAAAATTGTTTTTTGTCTGAAATGTAAAATTTGAAATGAACAAAAATCTCATGTACTTGATCAAAAAGATCTCAACTGAATCTCTTGCCTAATTCTGATGTGAAGTATGCCATATTCTGCCCTTCTCAAACTGAATTAAAAATAATTATATCTTAATTAACTTTTCTGAATTTTACAACACATACCCTTTTTCAAAAGCTAACAAAGTATTCGTATATATCATGCAAAACATCTCATCCGTCTTTGTATAAATCTTGTGAGTACATTCTATTAGCTGATTTGGACAATTGGCATGAAAATATAAAAATCCTAGATTACTAAATCGCCTTCCTTCTTTATTCTTCATGTTAACACTTTGCTAGCGTTTCCTACTCAAATACAGGCATTAATATTCACACATTAGTATTCATTTGTCTTTCTTTTTGGTTATTATTACAAACAGATTAAAAGAAAAAAATATTTGGGATAGAATATCTAATATAATAATTTTGTTTTTCCCCTTTTCATAAATATAAAAATATTCCCTATCCTAGTGGCTCCCAACCTTTTCGGCACCAGGGACCGGTTCTGTGGAGAAAGTTTTTCCCGCGGACTGGAGGGAGTGTGATTTTGCGTGCTGCCTGCATCCTGCGTATGGGGCTTCACTTGTTTGCGTGGCCCAGCTGTTGGCATGTCACGGACCAGTGCCAGTCTATGGACTGGGGGTAGGAGAATCCTGCCCTATCCCATTTATAAAGTTCTAGTTCCAAACAATTTATTAAGGATATTAGGCTAAGAAACCTGAGCTATAAGATTGGACTTCTGCAGCCCAGATCTGGTAATCTTTATCAAAAGTAGCTGTCATTTTAATATTACTTCTTCAGTGCAACATTTACATACAGCAACCCTAGATTTATGAAGCCTTAGTTAAATGGATTTCAGATGCAGTCTTTTTGCCATTTTAAGCACGTGTAATATACCATTTTACTGATGTATAATTCATTGACATTAAAGTCTAATAAAACTCCGATCCCTTTCTCATATTAGTCTGTTAACTCAAGAAGATTTTGCACTTCCTTTTTACAGGTATTCCTTGCTTAATAGTCATTTGTCCAGTGACCAAAATTACAATGGCGCTGAATGAAGGGACTTACAATTCTTGGCATTGCAGGGCATTGCAGGGCTTCCATGGTCACATGAAAAAATCTGGGTCCATCCGCATTTATGACTGCTTTTTGGCATCCTGTCTATCTGCTGCTGTCAGCTGCCCATCGGGCTACCCACCACGAATAATTAAAAGCTTTCTTAATAAAATTTCAAACTGAAGTTATCACAAGTAGTAATACTTAAGTTTTATTTAGGAATACTCAGTTTGGTCTAGTGGTTAAGGCACCAGGCTAGAAATTGGGAGACCATGAGTTCTACTTCCATCTTAGGCATGAAAAATCAGGTGGGTGACTTTGGGCCAGTCATTCTCTCTTAACTCAACCCACTTCACAGGGTTGCTGTTGTTAGATAAGAGGAATGTTATATGTTCACTGCCTTGAGTTATTTATAAAAAGTAGGATAAAAATATAATAAACAAACAAACAAACAAACAAACAAAATCCACCTTCCCCAGCAAGGTAATCCTGTGCTGTGTTTAATTAAAAGGACACTGAGTTCAATATTGCTCCTCCATACGTATATCTTTTTTGTTTATTTATACATCACATATTCTCCAGGAAGTCAAAATGTCTATAGTATACACCTATAATTTTATCTCTGCAATCCCTGAAGTGCTATCATAGCTGATTATTTCCACTCACATCATTATACTACATGTTGTTTCATCTTAAGTGAGAATGAAGGTTTCTCGTGATTAATATCCTTATTTTGCTCCTTAGAAAATTTAATTTTCTTGGCAAAAGTATACTTGCTTGACTGACTCTACCATATCTGCTTTGGCACAGAAAGCTGAAGTATAGAAATTCTGACATGAGAAATCTAAGTTCAAATAAGACACATATTTCAAGCATAATTCAGGCCTATTAGATATAATATCAAAATAATAAGTTTCACTATGTTGAACTCAAAACTTGCAAGAGAAAAAATTAACACGTAAATTTACTCTCAATTTTTTTTTACCGTTGGGGAGAAATTAATTTAGTTCCTATTTTCTTATAAGCATGCATTTTACTCAAAAACTTAATTGTGATTTAGAAATGCTAGTTTTATGGAAATGTTGCTTATAATTACTTAACTGCTTGGAGTTCCATACAGTTTTGTCTGCCTTGTGCTCAGATTTACGGTAGTTAAAGTAGACAATTGAGGGGACGAAACATGTTAGAAAAATCTCTAAACTAATATAAACAGGTATCTTACCTGTAAGATACACAACATTCAATGGCTGTGTTGAAAAATGGTTTGTTCATTTAATTCATTTTTTACTTAGCATGTTGCATAAACTCAGCCATTGTTAAAAAAAATAAATTATGATTAAAACATGGCTTCATACAATGTTAATTCAGGCTGTTCCAAATAATTATAAAAGACTTTTCACAAGCTGCATTAATACAAATGAACCATCACACTCCAAAGGGTTGAAGCACTCAAATCTTTTTGCTAGGTTTGTATGGTTGCTTTTAATATTATTCTGATTGTATCTAAGCATATGCAAAGAAAACGTTTTCACTAAGATTAATGACACATGCATAGACAACCATGGAAAGCATCTGAAGCATCCTTATGAGCCTTCCAAATGATATGGTTGCCTTGAGCTTGGGAGGTACTTCACTCACACTAATATGCTTTGCACGCTACGGTATGTAGTGCAAGCGTTTCTTTTGAATGTACCAGTAATGGACTGCATTACAGCCTAGAAAACCTTATGTATTAAGATTTTTCGACATCTTGCCAAACGGCCTCTTTCAAGCATGTAACAACAATTTTTCGTAATAAGCCTTACTTCATTCAGCTGAATTAAATTCAGCATAGCACACTGTTCATATTCTCAAAGTGCTTCAGTATTGCATTGCTCCATTGTTACAGGTTTACAGTGGATTATTTGGAGAGCTCAAAACATTTTTTGCTCCATATGCCAGCTTTCTTTGAAAAAGTGGTGCTGAAAAAAGAAAAATGAAAAGGTCCAAGCACTAGGTTCAAATGAAACTGGAATGCATACATCACCACACATGTATTTGATATTATCTTAAAACAATGCTTTATTACTTTTATATCCAAGTTTACATTAGTGTGTAAAGATTTCTAATGAAGATATAGGGCATATTATATAATTCTACAACCATTTTGCAGAAGCCAAAAAGCTCTCTGTACACTTAATCTTAAACTGGAAAAAAAGAGTATCAAAATAATGGAAAACTAAAGTTCAAAGGAAAATATTTGCTGGTGTGTCTAAGCTATTTTGTAATTAGGATATTTAAAATTAGACATTTTAAACTTTCCAGCATGCATATTCTTACACAAAAACATGATAGCTAGAAGATAATTGAAAGGAATATATTTTTATCGTGGGAGGGTTATCTGTGGTGGTGCTGCCAAGTTTCTTTTTCAAGGGTACACTCAAGTACAGAAATTGTTTCCTGGATGCATGAAGAATTTGAAGAATCTGGCTGTGTGTCTTTAATTTTTGCAAATGTATAGAATGCTGACCAAAATTTTGCACTATTGATTCAAATCATTTTTATTCATAGAGCAGATGTCAGAGCTTTTCAATTTGTGGAAAGATGAGTCTGAATCCAACATAAAGTCTACAGTACACTTCTGACTGAAGCAGTCTACATAGATTGTACACAAAATATATATTTTCTCACCCTTGTGCATGATATGTATCCTTCTCAATATCAGGTTCGCTATCGGAAGCCTGAGAGTTTGAAGGTTCTGTATGGTATCCTAACTGTCCTTAACACAGCACTCATCTGGACAAAGAGATCTGATGTTGTTCCTTGGATCTATTGTAGCCACTTTCCCAGCTTAGGAGTCACAGCCCTTTTAGGCCTCTGCCGTGTACAAAAAAAAAAGGTTCAATCAATCAGTCAATTTCAACTTCTCGTGGGAAAAAAAGATCTCGCAAAGTTGGAATTGATTGATTGAACTTTTTAGTCCCACCCAGTCTGCCGTTATCACCGCAGCCACGCCCACCCGGCACCCGACGATGCATAAGTGGGTTTTGGGTTGCAGTTTGGGCACTCGGTCTCTAAAAGATTCGCCATCACTGATATAGTAGAAAGATGCCAGGTCAAATTAGTTAGGTAAACAGAGCTGAAGTTCATAAACTGTGGGCCTGTTTCATAAAGTGTGTGTGTGGGGGGGACTATTATTCTTGAAATATATTTATAAGTATTTAATATGGAGGATAATCCATGTGTACATTTTATGCATTTTTTTGTCTTAGAATAACAGAGTTGGAAGGAACCTTGGAGGTCTTCTAGTCCAACCCCCTGCTCAAGCAGAAGGTCCTATACCATTTCAGACAAATGGCTGAACAGTCTCTTCTTAAAAGCCTCCAGGGATGGAGCATCCACAACTTCTGAAGGCAAGCTGTTCCACTGGTTAACCGTTCTCACCATTAGGAAATTTCTCCTTAGTTCTAGGTTGGTTCTCTCCTTGATAAGTTTCCATCCGTTGTTTCTTGCCTTGCCTTCTGGTGCTTTGGAAAATAGGCTGGCCCTCCCTTCTTTATGGTAGCCCCTCAAATATTGGAATGCTGCTTGATGTCTTGTTTACCTTTGCTTTGTTCTTGTATTTTTTTTAATTTTTTTTTGAGTTTGTATTTTAACTTTGTGAATAAAATTTAAAATTTATTGGGGGAAAAAAAGGAGTTACAGCCCTGAGTTCTTCTACCACTACTGGGACCACTTTGGCCGTTATGCCGGAAATATATAATCATAAAAAGCTTCTGCAACTCTTCAAAACTATGGCCAAAACTATTTAATATTTTTGTGTTCTTATGCAAGAGCTTGATGTGAAGTCACCAAAAAGCCATACAAATGGGTGCTCATGAGATATCATGAGATGCTTTAATGCTTTCCTAGAAAGATAGTGCATAGAAACATTTCTGCTCCATTTCTCAGCATCTTAAATTTGAAAGTAAGTACAGGTTTGTGTTTCTGCGTGTGTATCATACTATTATGGGGATAATCCCTCATCCTTTATTCTTGGTTAGAAGTTGGAATTTTCAACGTAGCTTAACTGACATAATCTATAATAATATTTAAATCAACTTGAGCAAATTTGAACCCTCCCAATATTATCAAGTACAGCATCCATCATGTTAATATTGGTTAAGCTCAGTCTCTAGAGGGCACCAGGTTAGGGAAGACCATATAAACAACATAGATTTCCCTCAGGCTACCAGCAGAGAGGCATTAGCTACAATTAAGAGATTGCTTCTTGCTCTGTCAATACATTAAGTTATTTTTCAAAAATCTGTTCCCGAGGTCAGTCTTTCCTTATCACGAATCAAACGGCGTGGAGAGGAAGAAAGGTGCCTGTAAGTTAAATATTTACAAACTTTGCAAACAAAATGACAAAATGAATTTTTGTTGTTGAGAAGCCACAGACTTTTAAAATGAATGTTTAACCTTTTGTTTTCATACCACTGACTTGTTTGTAACTATACCTTTCAAACACATGCTTTCCATTTCAATGGTTTACAAACCTTTCTTGTCAAATCCAAGTGCAAATCTATTCAAATCCAAGATAACTGCTTTATTATTTTAATGCTCGGTCTCCCTGCTTATACCACCTGAAATTCAAATATACCTGCTTCCTTCAGATTTTAAACCCTTTAGAAGTATTTTCTTAGTTGAAGCAATAATTCATTTCTTCTTACTCTATTTTTAGGAATAATAAAATTAAATTCATCTATTAGATTTACGTTTATTTCAAGAAACTCAATGCAAGAGTAAATTATTCTTTCTCACCATACCATATCATAATCACCCTGCTAATGCAACAACTTTGCTCTTCACACAATGCCTGTGTGTAATCTCAATATTTTTGCATGTGGATATCAACTTCCCCTGCTCCTGGCATACTGGTGATATCCCTGCAGAGATGTCTTCATAAGCTCAGGCCACTACTACGACATTTTAGTTTACAGGGAAGCCTCCTTGAACAGGTAGTTCTGAACTTACAACAATTTATTTAGTGGCCGTTCTAAGTTACAAGGAACTGACAAAAAGTGACTTATGACCGTTTTTTACACTTACAACAACTCCATGGCCATTGTGATCAAAATTCAGACACTTGGCAACTGGCCCCTATTTATGACAGTTGCAGTGTCCTAGGGTCACGTGATTGCCTTTTACGAACTTCTGACAAGCAAAGTCAATGAGGAAGCCAGATTCACTTAACAAGCGTGTTACTAACTTAAAAACTCCAGTGGTTCACTTAAATAACTGTGGCAAAAAAGGTCTTAAAATGGAGAAAAATTCACTTAACAACTATCTCATTTAGCAACAAAAATTTGGGGCTCTATCGTGGTCAAAAGTCGAGGATTACCAGTATGTGAAGGATCTCCTCTGCAGACAGTTATATCACTGGAAGAGATGCTGTTTGCTGACAACAGAGCAAAGTTTGGAACTGTTAAACTTCTTTTTACATGTTGGATTCTACATGCAAATACCTGAATAGGAATAATGTGACTGCCCAAATCCACCCTTTATTATGGAAGATAGATCTGATTTTGGTTTTCCTAGTACTAGTCTTTCTGAGCAATACAACACAACTAACTATTGTTATTATAATCATCATTGGATGTCTATCATGATATTTTCTAGAGAATGTTGAGAACTATGATCTAGTCCTATACCTTGATATGGAAAAACCGTATGAAACAACTGGACAAATCATTTGGAGAGGAAGTAATAATAATAATCTTGATGCATTATTTAGTATCATAAAATACATTTCATAAAATATATTTTTTGGCTTAAGGGAGTTCGCCATGTAAGCCGTACATTTTTTTCAATTAAATTTAGTATTCAAAGATGCTAAATAACTGCAACAATAATACTATTTCACCTTTCACACTATGTCATCATATGCTTAACTTAGTTCATTGAATAAGCCATAATGTCTGATTTCATATATATATATTATTAAGCCATGAACTATGCCAATTTATAGAATATGACAGTATTCATTCACGTAAGTAAGAACATTATTTGGGATTGATTTTCACGTTCACATTTTATTTCTGCCCCTGAGAACGTTTAAAAGTTATTTATCAGTTTGAACTAGGCAATTCATATGGTGGGATAAATCTATTTTGCAGTTTTCTACATATCTCTTCTTTGGGCTCTTTACTCAATTACTCTATCTAACTCCTCGGCTATAAATATTAATACCATTTGGGGCTGTATTTTTTGAGGGGAGGGGAAAGGCTTTCTTCCATGGGATTTAATTGTCTATGACCCATCAACATATAAGGTTTTTTTGCCTTATTGTGTACATATTGTGTGCCAAGGAAGGAATGACAACTGTTATATAGGATAATAGAATGACATTAACGTATTGCCCTAAGCCAGGTTGGTTTAACCTTGCTTTGCAGAGTAAGCCTTTGGTTGAACTCACATAGTATGTTAGGTCTTAAATCATGGCATACAAATTACTGTGTTTATACATTATGCTAACCCAAAACCAAACAAACCACACTATGACTTAGCATGGTATGTAAACCCAGTCACTAGCTCACTTTTCTACTGAATCTCTAGGGAATCAGCAAAAGCTACAAATAGAAAATTTACTAACATTTTATCTGCATTCACAGTCTTACAAATAGCTTAAAAATGGATGATGAATATTATGTTGTCTTAACCTCTTCAAAAATGTGTTTTACACACTTGCCATTTTGCTTGTGTGTAAAGTAATAAAAAAGAAAATCAAAACTGCAGATACTGCTGCATGTATAGTCAGGTCTGATCTCTATCACGGATATGCAAATCCATGGCTAATGAGAGATACTTGTATTCCAGAAATATGTAAGAAAACAAATTGGCATTTTATAATGGAATGTAGCACAAAAGGTAACAGAGCTCTTAATAATTACTTATTTCATAGCTCCTGCTATTGTATATTCATGAGAAATTGGATTTATTTACTCTGTAACTGATACAAGGCTGCCAAGATTCAAATCATGGGTTAGGCCCACCTGGTGAGCAAAAGAGCTACTGATCTGCTTGCTATTTTGATTATAGAAAGCTGGGCTGGCATTGACAAGAGTTTTATGCACAACTATGTCCCATGTAATAATACTCTTTTCTGTAAGCAATTGATAATATTGGAAATATATAAAGTATTTTTCCTTCAAAATTTGGCCACAAATTTGTTTTCAAGAGAAACTAAACTCAGTTTATAGTGCACTTCTAAAGGCACTTTATGTTTGAACGTTAGGTTACGCAAGAATATCAGAACTGAGTTACAGTAAGAAATTCTTTTATCAAATTTTGGTAAATTGCCGTTTTATTTATTTATTTATTTATTATTTGGATTTATATCCTGCCCTTCTCCTCGTAGGACTCAGGGCGGCTGAGTTTTAGACAGGGTCTCAGCTAGCCAAATTTCTTTAGTCTATTGCTGTTTCTATGGGAAAAAAATTAATTCAGATTTTTTGAAAGGGCAGCGATTCTTCTTGGTTCAATAAGGCTTTCATATTATATTGCAACTTCAGCTCTTTATGGCCGCTTGTATCCTTTCAAGAAGTTAAATCTCTTATAAATCTCTTATTGTTAAAGAACAATCAACCAAGCTCTGAGTGAGGTAGGGGTTTGCCCCTGAATTTTTTAAAGAGTCATGCAGACTCTTACCATTGGCAGATTTGCATATTCCCATAAACAACTCACCATTGGCAGATTTGTATATTCCCATAAACAACTCAGACGTCATACCCAAAAAATTAAAATCTTGCTATTACGGTTCTTATATTTGAAAAGAGCAGCCAACATAATATCAAAGTACAGATCTATTAGACTGGTTTATACTACAGCTAAAGTTGATGCTAGATTTATCTTTCACAAACTGGAATATCTGACAGATGTAAATAACATACTGGTGGAAGAGGTGACTGATTTTAGGAAGGATGCTCAACAACAGATAATTCTTTATTCTGCATTATCTGAGAAGCAAAAAATCATGGATAGACGATTGCTGCATTTATTGACTTAACTGCAGTTTTGATTCCTTAAGCAGAGATAAAATATGGAATAAACTAGCAAAAGCAAACACAGTCTGAAATTACCGTACATTTTCTGCTTAAAACTTTATATGTGTTTGGATATACAGAGTAAACTAGTTATAGATAATAAAACAATTTTATTGCTTTATGCTTGTATTTTTTTAAAAGTCCAAATACATTCTTTTGTATGCCTATGACATGGCCCGACTCTTTCATATAAATGGATCTGACAAAAGTCATTTAGGAAAGTTCATCATTACTGTAAAGAAAATGAATAAGTTGCTTACTTGTAACTATGGTTCTCTGCGTCATCTGTACCATTCATAGAAAAACATTCTGCACTTCTACAATCACCACTGAATTTACTCATAACTGAATTCTAAGGAAGTGCCTCTTCTCTGCAGTTCCTTGAGCCATCATAGATGACAAAGAACTCAAGAAAAAACAACTAAGGAGAAAGATGTATATGTTGATAGAGAGTTAATTTATAGATGAACTCTCAAAAAGCGACAGTTAACCAGTTTGTTCTGGTTTGTTTCCAAACAAATGGGTGAATGAATACTATAGCTATACCTAGAGGAGTTAAATCAGAAACACCTGCTTTGTGTTTACATAATGGTGCTGTCTGGCCTAAGAATACCAGGTTCCCCTATCACCAGAATCACATGACTGGCAACCTGAAGAGAAAATGTTCCAATGGAATACTATTTCCTTCTTCTCACAAATATGTGGTTTGTTCCTCTTACCATAAACCACAATTGTCTGAGATTTCGGGAAGCATCTTTCTATGTGGCTTCCACAACTAGTAAGTAAAGTATGAATACTCTGGAGAACTCTACAAAACGACTAAAGTCAGAGAAAACAATATCCTAAGGAATAATGGGAAACAGCCTATTGTAGAAAATGGCTTTTCAGAGAAAGTAATGGAGAAGTTATCTCTGAAGGAAAAGTGAGGAGACGTTGGCAGGCAAATCCTTAAGCATGCACAGTGGAATAGAGAAACCCATTTCTCCCCTTAGGGCTCAGCTTTACAATGATCAGAGTGATTTCTGTGCAACCATGTACGGCAGAAAGATCAGAAAAATGAACTAGTTATTGATAACGCCATGCTTTGGAAAGAAGAATAGGCTACATAGATGACATGTTTTAGACAAACAGAACCACTGATGTCAAGGGAATCAGCATGGAGTATTTCTTAAGATGCTAGACTAGGAGCAATGAAAGGCAAGTTTCTAAGTCCTCCCTTAGGCGTGGAAATCAGCTGGGTGATCTTGCACCAGTTGCTCCCTCATATCCCTAATTAGCACTAGATTCTGTGACAAAACAGCTGGAAAACAGACTCTTTGTTGCATCATGCATTCAAGGTCTTGCTGTGTGAACTAGGCAAGCACAGGACAAAGCAAGCAGACTCTGCTCATACAGGTAGGTGAGTCAGTATGCAGATCCAAGAACAAAAGCAGAATTTAGTGAGTACTTGGTTGAAAATACTGGACAATTCAACACAGCTTGGTGCCATAAAAGCCTTCCTTTTTATTTCTTGGCTGTATTAAAGACATGTGTTCCTTTAGTTATTACTGTGTACCATAATTCTGTAGGAAGAGAGGTAGGAAGTACAAGGGAAGAAAAGAATGCAAGTCTGCTGCTGAATTATAGCCTCAGAGGGTTTATTATTAAATTTAAACTGAATAAGGAATCTAATATATTGAATATTTTAAACATCAGTTAATGTGAGCCAACAATTGAAAATATAACCACTGAGATATAGGGATAGGTATTAAAATCTAAAATCTTAATATGTTTTACTTGTACAGTACACAGATCTTCAAAGTAAAGAATTTCTGTATATAGTTGCAGCAAACATTTATTATGCAACATAAATGGAAACAAATAGCATTTCAGAGAAATCCTAGTGTTGTCCTATGCTGTAATATTGTCTTATTTCTCACATCAAAATTAAAAATGTTATAGTAGCTGCATTAACAGAGGGATAGAATCAAGATCACGTGAAGTATTAATACCACTTTACAATGCCTTGGTAAGGCCACACTTGGAATACTGCATCCAGTTTTGGTCACCACGATGTAAAAAAGATGTTGAGACTCTAGAAAGAGTACAGAGAAGAGCAACAAAGATGATTAGGGGACTGGAGGCTAAAGCATATAAGGAAAGNGAGAAGGACGAGGGGGGACATGATAGCAGTGTTCCAATATCTCAGGGGCTGCCACAAAGAAGAGGGAGTCAAGCTATTTTCCAAGGCGCCTGAAGGCAGGACAAGAAGCAACGGGTGGAAACTAATCAAGGAGAGAAGCAACCTAGAACTAAGGAGAAACTTCCTGACAGTTAGAACAATTAACCAGTGGAACAACCTGGCTCCAGAAGCGGTGAATGCGCCAACACTGGAAGTTTTTAAGAAGAAACTGGACAGCCATTTGTCCGAAATGGTATAGGGTTTCCTGCCTGAGCAAGGGGTTGGACTAGATGACCTCCGAGGTCCCTTCCAACTTTATCATTATTATTATTATTATTTAAAAAAACTTTTAGTGATTTTACTAACTATTAATCTAGTATAACAAAGGAAACTTTTCTCCAGACTGCAGAATCCAAGGAGTTATGTTTTCTCTGCTGAACTTTTCTCCACCAAGGCCCACAACTAAAATACAGTTTATCACCTACCAAATAGTAATTTACAGTAGTATTTAGCTATTCATGTGAGGAGAAAATGAATGTCCATCTGCATCCACTTAAATGTTTGAAAACCCAAGACAGAGTAACATTCTCCTTGCTGTTTAGAAGAATTTGTTTAAGAAATGTTTAAATAAATTGTAAATCATGTTACAATAAGGAAAATAGACTCATGACCTTATCAAAAAAAGTATCTAAATAGTATTTGTAAAATTAGAAGTTAAACTAACCTTCTTCACTGGAATCACTCTCTGAAGCTTCATCTGGACACATCTTGTATATCTAAGTTCTATATGTCACAAAATATCTAGAAATATTTCCTGTTGTCTATCTGAGGAAACACTAGTTGTTTTGTTTTTTTATTGAAGACTGTAAATAAAAAAGCATTTCAAATTTCAAAAAAAATATTTTCATTCAATTGGATGAAATGTATCAATAATGAAAATGACGAAAAGCAATATCCATCACTTTGTACCATAAAAAAGTAATAAGGATAAAGCAAATATTATCAAGAAAATCATCAGAAAGACTGCATTATTTAATGAATAGTATTACTATTCGTCTTTCTATCCCTGATAACTTTAAATGGGGGCTTATAAACTTGTAAGGTGCAAAGTAGTATGCAAATGAAGAAAGTTATTGCATTATGAGCAGATGAAATACCTCTTATGTCACACAATCTAGTTACCCTTAAGACCAAATTACCTTACTTTAAACCAGGGGTGTCAAACTCAATTTCATTGAGGGCTGCATAAGCATTGTGGTTGCCCTCGGGGGGGCGGGTGTGTGTGGCCAGGGTGGGTGCAGCCTACTGGGTGGGCATGGATGGAGTGGGTGTGGCCTACTGGGTGGGCATGGCCAGCTCTACATCGTTCGCATCAAGGGTGCCTGTGGGGGCCTGGGCAGGAGTGGGACACATCTGAGGGTCTCTGGCAGAAGGGGGTGGGACCGGGGCAAGCGCCAAGGCATGGTCCATTTCTTCATTCCTACAAAGGGTGACACCTCCCCAGCATGCACCCAGGGGGCGGGGCCAACGCAGCAGGGGCCAGTCCCTTGCTGTTTCCAGACAGCCTTGTGGAGCTAAGACTGAATGCGTTTCAGCATAGATGGCCAACACAAAATTGTACATTGCCTCCCGGCTGGCCTGGGCCAGGGCCAAGGCAGCAGGGGCCGTTCCCTCACTGTTTCCAGGATGGCTTCGCGGGCCACATGAAACCAGTTTGTGGGCCACATCCGGCCCCCGGGCCTTGTGTTTGACATGTCTGCTTTAAACCAAACTGCATGATTATACATTTATCAGGAAAAGAGTTAACAGCAGCAGAACCTTTAAAAGTTTTGGATTTCTACACTTGACTGCTAGCTCTTTGTCATAAAAGTTGGCCTAGAAGAGCCAGCTTGATTAAGTAGTTAAGGCATCAGGCTAGAAACCAGAAGATTGTGAGTTATGAATGTCATTTCGTGACTTTGAACCAGTCATTCTTTCTCAGTCCAACTCATCTCACAGGATAGTTATTGTGGGGAAAATAGAAGGAGGAAAGAGTATTAGGTACTGTATGTTCAACTCCTTAAGTTATTTAAAAGTAATAATAAAGGTGGGATTAAACATATCTTTGAAAATATATAGTTCGATGCAGGTCATGTTGTAGGTCATGTGTTTAAAAGCATATTAGAAAGTTAAGGAGTCGACAAGAGAACACCCAGCATTTATGCCTAAAATTTGGAATGCAGATAGTATCCAAAGAGAGTTAGAAAATGTGATAGGAACATTTCAGAAAATATGAAAATAAATATCAGATAATAGCTAGATTTAGTAAGCATATTAGAATCTCAATGAGTATATCCTTTGTTAAAGAACGAACATCTACAGATGAGACCACAGATAAATTTAGAAATGTAACAAAAATGTACCAATAAGCAATAATCTTTAGTGGCAGGCACTCTGCACTGAATATATTTTAACTCCTTCTCTCCAGTATCTAACTGTAGAACTGTAGGTTGTCATTGTCTGAACCAAGTGATTATGGAATTAAAAGAGGGAAAGTAAGTATGCATCTTCAGTCATTTGAGAAAAGGAAATACAGGTAGTCCTCAACGTACATTCGTTTAATGATTATTTGAAGTTACAACGGCACTAAAAAAAAGTGACTTATGACTGTTTTCACACTTACGACCATTGCAGCTTCCCCATAGTCACGTAATCAACATTTGAATGCTTGGAAACTGATGCATATTTATGATGGTTGCAGTGTCCCGGGGTCATGTGATCACCTTTTGTGACTGCCTGACAAGCAAAATCAATGGAGAAGCCAGATTCATTTAACATTGTTACTAACATTAACAACTACAGTGATTCACTTAACAACTGTGGCAAGAGGTCATAAAATGGGGCAAAATTCACTTAACGTCTCACTTAGCAACAGAACCTTTGGGTTCAATTGTGGTCATAAACTGAGGACTACCTGTACATGGGTGTGAGTATAATTATGTCTTTAGAAAGGAAAAAGTGAGGCGACACAGTTTGGTGAAATAACTGGCTACTGGAAAGGTAATGAATTATCATTATAGTAACTAATTTCAGGCAAAAATTAGGTGGATAATGAAATAGGGCATGATGTTTCTCTTGGTTTGGGTCATTTCAAAATATATTGGTAAAACCTGATCTGCTTTCTATGTTATGACTCTTTTGCAGAACCAAAAAGCTTGGTTCAAATGAGTATTACATGATTCATCTCTGGCATGCTTGCTTTATTGATTCATTAGGTTTGTATCCCATGCTACTTTTAAAAGCTCAAAACAATTTATATGGGGATCTCCCTTTATTTTATTCCCACAAAAGCAACCTGTGAGGTAGTTTGGGCAGAGAAAGTAGGAATAGTTTGAAATAATCCAGTAAATCCAGTAAGTATGGCTAGGATAGAAGTAAAGGGGCGTTGTCTTACCTGAACGCCTTTTCTCAGCATGGAGATGGAGAATCCACCAATGGGTTTGCTCTGTCTTCCTGCCCATTAGACTAAGTCAGTCAAATTGCCACGCCCGTCCTGGGTCAGGACACACCCAGTCTTGACGATGGCGAAAGCTAATGACGACAGTCCGACATGTTGGCTCCCAGACCCCTAACACTGGACCTGATGTATCATAAGGGGTGGGAGTGGATTCTCCATCTCCATGCTGAGAAAAGGCGTTCAGGTAAGACAACGCCCCTTCTCCAGCATAGGAGATGGAGAATCCACCAATGGGACATACCAAAGCCTCACTGTCCCTGCGGGAGGAAACAGTCAGGGCCGGTGTCTCGTCCCTAGGTATCACCTGTTGGAGGATCCTCCGTCCAAAGGAGGCGTCTGCAGAGGCAAACTTGGCAGGCTTATAATGCCTCACAAATGGAGAAGAAGCCCATGTCGCTGCCCTACAGATGTCCTCGATGGATGCCTGTGTGGCCCATGCCACAGAGGTCGCAGCACTGCAAGTTGAATGCACCGTAACATGACTTGGAACTGACAGGGAATGAGACTGATATGCCCCCGCAATGCAAGCCCTGATCCACCTGCCTATGGTCGAGGCAGATATCTTCTGACCCAGAGAAGACTGGTGGAAGGAAACAAAAAGGGCTTCAGACTTGTGAAAGGCCGCCGTCCGCTTGATATAATAACGCAACGCCCTGCGAATGTCCAGTGTATGCCATTGCCGTTCCAAGTCATGAAAAGGATTGGGGCAAAAATACGGCAGCACAATCTCCTGAGCCCTATGAAAAAGGTGTTAACCTTAGGAATAAAGGTAGGGTCTAATCGAAGGACCACCCGGTTTTGGTGAAAGGTACATAGGTCATCTCTGATAGTGCCGCAAGCTCAGAGATCCACCTGGCTGACGTGATGGCTATCAGGAAGGCGACCTTGAGAGATAAAGACCGGAGAGCACAGGTTAAGATAGGCTCAAACGGCAGTCTAGTGAGGGCCTGTAGGACCTGTGGCAACTTCCAAGAGGGATACCTATGAACCACAGGAGGTTTTGTGTTGGTGGCGCCCTTGAGGAAGGAACGGATCATAGGATGTTGGGCTAAAGGTGCTGAATTGGCACAGGTAAGTAGCGTAGAGAGAGCCACCACCTGTCTGTGCATGGTATTGGGCGCCAATCCCCTATTGACCCCTTCCATCAAATAGTCCAAAATCTTTGGGACAATCATATCAGAGAAATTTAGATGCTGTCTCTCACACCAATGGCAGAAATTATGCCACGTGGAGTCGTAAATGCAATTTGTCACCGGCCGACAGGAGGCCTGCTCAGACACATGACAGAATCATTGAAATCACACGTGATGAATAGGATTTCTTGGTCAGAATCCTTCGTTCAAATGCCATGTGGTTAACTGCAGCCATTGGGGTTCTAGATGTTGGAGAACTCCCTAGCTGAGCGCTATGGGGTCCGGGGGAATCTGCCATGAGGGAGATCGGGATTCACGAGGTTGGCAAACCACAGCCTTCGTGGCCAGTACGGGGCCACGAATACCACCTCCGCCCGCTCGTGTAGTAGTTTGCGGATGACCGCCGGGATCAGAGGGAGAGGGGGAAACGCGTAAAGCAGGCCCTCTGGCCACGGACTGCGAAGATGGGAACTGGGAGAAAAACCACGGCAGCTGGGAATTTGCCGGGGAGGTGAACACGTCTAGGACCGATTGGCCGAACCTCTGCGATATTTCCTTGAAGAGGTCCGGGTGCAGGCGCCGTTCAGAATGATCCACTGTCGACCTGCTTAGGAAGTCTGCCTAACGGTTTGCTTCCCCCAAGATGTCCGCCCTGATGGAGGCAAGGTTGGTCTCTGCCCAGGAGCCCAACATCTGGGCATCGGCCATGAGGGTCCTGGAATGGGTGCCCCCTTCACATGGTCCTTTGCTGCCATGTTGTCCGTGAGGACCAGCACGTGTCGCCCCGCTATACTGTTGCGGAAGTGGCAGAGAGCCAAGTGTATGGCTCTGAGCTCCAACCAATTGATGTTGTGCCTCAGGTCTGCTCGGGACCAATGGCCCTGAGCCAGCTGTGACTGAAGATGCGCTCCCCAGCCGAACAGACTGGCGTCCATCCTAAGTGTAAGCCGAACAGGTTCCTTGAAGGAGGACCCTCTGGCTACTGCTGGGGAGGACCACCACTGGAGGGACACCAGGGTCTGAGAAGGCACCCTTACCCTTTGGTGGGAGGAGCTGGTGCCCAATCTCTGAAAGGGGAGAAGGAAGCACTGGAGGTTCCTGGAATGAAGCCTGGCCCAAGGGACTATCGCGATGCACGACACCATCTTCCCCAACAGTTGGGAAAGCATAGCCAGTGTCACTATGCGTTCCCTGCGTACCTTGAGGACCAAGGCCCTTATCCTGTCCTGACGTTCCCAGGAGAGGTAGACCAGGCAACAGACTGTGTCTACGACGGCACCTAGGTGTAGGAGTCGGGTCGAAGGAACTGTCTGGCTCTTTTGAAAGTTTACCGAGAACCCATGGTCCTGGAGGACCCTGATCACCAACGTTAGGTCCGGCTGGGCGGCCGGAAGGGAGAACGACTGGATGAGGATGTCGTCCAGATAGTCACAGGTGTGCGGCGGCATAGCTAGGACCTTGATAAACACACCTGGGGCTGACGATAGGCCGAACAGCAGGGCTCTGTACTGGTAATGGTGGTCCATATAACAGAACCTGAGAAACTGTCAGTGGTCGGGGAGGATGGGGATGTGGAGGTACGCTTCCATAAGGTCTATGGACATCAGGAAGTCTCCCCTCCTTACGCTGGCCAAGATGGACTGGAGCGTTTGCATCTTGAATTTTCTGTATGTAATATGGGAGTTCAGACCTTTGAGGTCGAGAATCGCCCTCCATCCCTCCCCCGAGGCCTTGGGAACCACGAAGATGATGGAATAGAATCCTCTTCCCAGTTGACCGGCCAGTACTGGTTCTATGGCTTGAATCTCTAAGAGGTGCCGAATGGCTTCGTGCATGAGGTTCTTTTTGACCGGACTCCTTGATTGGGGGCAAGAAAGGAAGCACCCTGGGGGGTTGGACACGAATTCGAGGGATAGACCGTAACGTATGGTCTGAAGGACCCAAGAGTCTGTGGTGGTGACTTCCCACTGGTGGTGAAAAGGGTCAGTCTGCCACCTATTGGAGCCGCCTCCCAAGAGTCACTTGGACCTTCTGAAAGGGCGCCCCCCAAAAGAGCTGCTTGCCTTGGTACTGCTGTCTGGGTCTGAAGCCCGATCTGTCAGACGGGCGGTCCTGTCTGGGCAAGAAGGGGCGGGAGGCCTGTGCGGGGCCGGAGCCTGTGCTCAACCAAAAGGACTGCTGACAGGCGTACGGATTAGAGCGCCTGTCAGTCTGCCTGTTCAGGTGAGTCAGGACCTTCCGCTTATCCTTATTCTCAGTCAGATAAGGTGCTAGGGCCTCATCAAACAGCTGACCCCCCTGGTAAGGGGCCGCAGCCAGGCGCCACTTGGACTTGGCGTCCGCCTGCCAATGTTTGAGCCACAGTAGTCGACGTGCAGTGACATTGGAGGCTATGGTTCTGGATGCGAACCCGGCTGCATGCAGTGTCGCATCAGAAACATATTCTGATACTGCAACTAATTTGTTCAGGTCTTGGTGTGTTCGTACCTCGTCTGGAGGAATTCTGGCCTGAAGTTGACGAAGCCAGAGGAGAGAGGTCCTAGCGAAGAATGATGAGCAAGTAGCCACTCTTACCGCCCACACCACCGCCTGGTGAGTCCTGCAGAATGTCAGTTCCCAACTCCTATCCTTGGCTTTCAATGCCTCGGCCATATCCCCCGATACCGCCGACGGGGACAAGAGGGGAGTGAAGGGCTCATCCACTGTTGGCACCTCAAGAGCATCAGCCAAGGCCAGTGCTGTGCTGAAAAATTTCTTATCCGTTCCCCCCCAGGGAAGGAAAGGTGCTAGGCGAGGCCCATTGTTTCCGAACGGTGTTCAAGAACAACGGAGGACAAGGGACGTGATGCTCAGTCACAACGGGCTCAGAAAACACCAGACTGGAAGTGGAACTGGGGGGAATCTGGCTGAGGGCCATATCAGGACCTATATCTGCAGTGTTGCTGGCTTTGTGGAGCAGAGGCAAGAAGAGGGCCGGGTTAAAGAGACCCCCAAATGGTGGAGGGTCAGGAGGGGACTCCTCATCCGATCATGGTATATCCGCTTGGTCGTGCTCCGCAGGGGACGATGCCCTGGTATAAGAGGATCGGGGTGGCGATGGAGAACCCTGGTATCCGGGTGGACTCGACCGGGGAAGGTAAGATGGAATAAGGGATGCCACTGACTTGGGTCTGCACATGTGATGAGACCTGGCGGAAAAGGCCTGGTTGTGGAAAAGGCCCCAGGAGGTTCAGTCATCCTGAGCCCAGCAGCTGTGGGGATGAAGGTGGCCTCTGGGCCCGACTGCGGGACCCATGGTGTCGAAGATGCCTGGAAGAAGTTTGGATCCTCCCTAGCAGAGGGAAGGTGTGTGGAAATCCCCTCCGGGGACCAGACCCCCTGAGCAGAGGTAGAGGGTCCCAGGGGAAGTTCAAAGGCCAAGGCCTCTGCCTGCTCCATCTCTGCCCTGGCCTGCCTCTGCGCTTTGGAAATTTCCTTCTCCAAAGCCTGATGCCTCCTACTAGCTTATTTTTCTGCCAGTTTGGAAGTTTTCCTTCCCGAAATGGCCTTAGCCTTGATCTTGCCAGCCACCTCCTGTTTGGAGGACTTATGCTTCTTTTGGCTAATGGATGGAGAGGCGGCATCTTGTGGTTGGGGCACCATCTTATCCTCCATCCTAAGGTGAGATATCACAGGAGTGCTGCAAGGGAACTCGAGCCTGAGACCAAGTATAATCATGACAGTGGGTCACCTGGCAGTTGGCTAGTGTAGTCGGAGTAGACGGGTGCTTAAGTAATGTACGGCTGATGCACCCTGCTCCCTTGGCCACCTGACCGGGGGTGCACATTAGTGACCCGGTCGTGTCCACGGCCGCGGCAATATCACATATGTGATGACAGCCTGCCTGCTCGTGGAGCGCTCAGTGTTGATGAGGCCAACTGTTGGAGAGCGTCAGCGTGTTCGCGCGGCAGGTGGAGTCTGCGGAGGCAGCAAAACCACCAGTGTGGTGATAGCCAGGAGACAAGCGCAGCCCGCTGAATGATGACCAGGTGAGAGATGAGGCACCAATGAGGCCTTGTGTGGAGCGTATAAGCCAATGTTTTTTATTCCACCCAGTGTCCTTTATATTTGCTGCTGAAAAAAAACAATTACTTTATGACCTGTGAGGAGGTCTCTGTCACTGAATGTATGTTACCAATTGTGACACCCTGCTCCCCCACCAGGCCCAGTTTTTTTAGGTTAAGGTTGTCTCCTGGCTGACTAGGCCACATCAAAATGGCGGCCACAGCTGCCGCGCTCCGCTCGGTCGGCTGCCCAACAAATGTCCTGATAGGAAGGAGACTGAAGAAGAAATGGCCAAGAAGGGGCGTTGTCTTACCTGAACGCCTTTTCTCAGTACGGAGATGGAGAATTCACATGTGGGTTTTCATTGGATGCCTGCTCTTGAGACCAAGTAGTCAAACTAGACACGCCCCCTCTTGCTGATCCAGTCTTTAACGAGGGCGAAGTGACTGAAGATGGACGAGGTGTTGACTCTCAGACCCCTACAATAGTCTGACTGACCTTAAGGGGTGGGTGTGAATTCTCCATCTCCGTACTGAGAAAAGGCGTTCAGGTAAGACAACGCCCCTTCTCCAGTACGGGAGATGGAGAATTCACATGTGGGACATACCCAAGCTCCACAGTCCCAATGGGTGGGAAACATATGAGCCCTAATTAGAGTCTCCAGCAACCACCTGCTGAAGAACCCGTCTTCCAAAGGAAGCATCAGCCGCAGCGAAACGGTCAATTTTATAGTGGCGTACAAACGGAGAAGGCGACGACCAAGTCGCAGCCCTACAAATCTCGTCAATGGACGCCTGTGTGGACCGTGCTGCCGATGTCGCAGCGCTACGAGTGGAATGCGCAGTGATACGACTAGGAGCCGGCAGGGATGAGGACTGGTATGCCTCCGCAATACAGGCCCTGATCCACCTGCCAATAGTACCCGAGGAAACCTTCTGGCCCAAAGAGGCCGGACGGTAGGAAATAAATAGGGCCTCTGACCTACGAAATGGCTCTGTACGTTTAATATAACGCCTCAACGCCCTGCGGACGTCTAGCGTGTGCCACTGCCGCTCCAGGTTGTGGGAAGGATCAGGACAAAAGTTGGGCAAGATGACTTCCTGTGCCCTGTGAAAAAGCGAATTAATTTTGGGAACAAATGTGGGGTCCAGACGAAGGACCACTCTATCGCTGTGAAAGATACAAAGGTCACTTCTGATTGATAAAGCGGCCAGCTCAGATATGCGTCTGGCCGATGTGATAGCTATCAGGAACGCAACCTTAAGGGAGAGATTCCTCAGCGGAACAGTCTTCAGTGGTTCGAAAGGAGGCTTGGTAAGAGCCCGAAGCACGAGTGGTAATTCCCAGGAAGGATACCTGTGCACCACGGGAGGCCTGGTGTTACAGGCTCCTTTGATGAAAGCTCGAATCCTGGGATGTTGAGCCAGAGGGACTGAGTCTGCACAGGTAAGTAATGTGGACAAGGCAGCCACCTGTCTGCGAATGGTCGCAGGGGCAAGGCCTTTGTCCAGACCATCCAGAAGATAGTCCACTATCTGAGGGATAGAAAGATTGTGTATATCTAGTTGACGACTTCGGCACCAAAGGCAAAAATTCTTCCAAGTAGAATCATAGATGCGATTGGTCGCCGGACGTCGTGAGGCTTGAATCATGGAAATGGCACGAGCAGAAAATAGTTCTTGGGCCATTATACTGC
>NW_015387597.1:163762-166707 GCF_001527695.2 Protobothrops mucrosquamatus
TTTTTAGGCTAGCACTGATCCCAGTGCTAAAAAAAATTTTTAAAGGGGGAAACCAAATTAGTAGCTGGAATCTGGAAAGGGATTTTTAAGGGAAAAGGAGAATTCACCAAGGCTTTCTAACCTGCTATTAACTGAGAGCCAACCCAGACACGTCGTCAAGAGCTGAGACCAAGTTAAAGACTGGATCAGCAAGAGGGGGTGTGTCTAGTTTGACTACTTGGTCTCAAGAGCAGGCATCCAATGAAAACCCACATGTGAATTCTCCATCTCCCGTACTGGAGAACAACGGCGTTTTCGTCTGCTAGGATTACCAGGCAGCTACAGCAGACCACGCGGCAGCCAAAATGGCGGCCGCAATAGTCGGGCTGTAACAGGGGAGCCTGCGCCGGCTGTGTGCAACGATGGCTCGCTCGCAAGTCAATTCAGAGGCCGGTAGCTAAGAGAGGAATCGTCGGGAGACTCTGGGGCCCGATCGGCGGTGAACAGCCGACCATGCGGCAGCCAAAATGGTGGCCATGACTCTCCAGCCGCAGAAAAGCAAACGGAGGCCTCAAATATCGGTGCAGGGGGTGGGGGTGGGGTTGCCTGCTAAAATGCTGAGCCCAGCACTTCTCGTCGGCAAAAAATGCAAAAGCTCGGAAGGAGAGCAGAGGCCTCTGCTCTCCTGAGGATTAGAAAGAAGGCGAGTCTGGCTTCCAGCAGTCAATCAAGAGCAGCGCTGAACCCAGCGCTGCTGAGATGACCGAGGAGAAACAAGGAAGAACCACCAATGGGAAAAGTTCTATACTACCTGCAACTACTGGGAGCCAAATTGTCATGTCTGTCTGGGCTGGAGACTGTCAAGACTGGGTGTGTCCTGACCCAGGACGGGCATGGCAATTTGACTGACTTAGTCTAATGGGCAGGAAGACAGAGCAAACCCATTGGTGGATTCTCCATTTCCTATGCTGGAGAATCTGTGTTTTTCTAATCCTAATCTAATAAGATAGCCACTATAAATGCAATGTATATGCTAAATTTCCATCTACTAAATAAATCACTTTGTGACACATTATGAATTAAAACTTGGATATAGTAGAGGTTCACGCAATTCTTTGTGAGATATGTATCTTAGGATATGTATTACTGGGATATAGGTTTGCTGCTTTACTGGCTGAAATATGACAGTTCCTCTAACAAAACTGGTAAAAAAAGTAACCCTCATCATGCTGTTTTCAAAATCCGTTCCAGATAGTTGTGGGAACTCTCCAAAACAGATTTGGGGATCGGAAGAAAGAGTTCTGAATGTATTTCCATTCATTTGGGGTTATATTTCATCCAATGCCAGATTTAACAGAGGCATAGTTAGCAATCCAAGATGTTATTCAGTACTTCCTGTTCATTCACAGAAGCAATAATGAGGTTAGAGGCAGGACACAGAAAGAGGTGGAGAATAATCAACAAAGGCAGCAAAATAGCTGTGTGCTGAAGATAAGGTAGGGAACAAGTGACAAAAGGAACAGGGAAAAAATTGCAAACGAAAACATGTAATTAAACAGAAAAGCAATGATTTATTTGCATCTTGGGACCAATACATGAGAGCAGATCCCAACTGTGCCTTGTTTTATCACCTTCCTTGTCTACCTACAAGTAGATGGGAAGAAAGAGAAAAGAAAAAACTGATTTAAGGTGAACTCTGATTTCCCCACAAAGATCTATAAAAACCTGTTTATTTCTACCAAGTTTGAAAGGGAAAAAAATACTTCAATATTTTGACATATAGTGAGACACAAAACCGAACCTGGCTGAATTCACCTTCCTAAATTTAGAACTTCTGTACTTCAAATATTTTTTAAAATGCAGAGGCAACTTCTAAAAGACTTGACCAATGTAACGAATACTTTAAAGAAAGCAAACTATTATATGGAAAGTATCAAAATACATCTACATTTTCAAAAAATATATTTAAATGTTAATGTAAGGGAAGTGTTTTTAAAAACAGAAAAATATCCAAACTTGCCATAAGAAAATCAAGTAATACTGCAAAGAAAGATGATTTAATTCACAAACTAATGTATTTTGGAAAAAAAATAGTGTTTTAAGCAACTCAAATAAAATGATTTTTTTAAAGCGAAGAATAAGTTATTTAAATGGGTAAGCACAAAAAGGTTGTAGTTAATTTATATTTAACATGGGGAGAGAGTGGAATGTAAGGGAAAAGGGAAAAATATGCACAGAGCACAATAAATTAGTACATTAAATGTAAGAATCTGCATTTCTCCTGTACGTGCGCTTTTTCCTTTCAAATTTTGCTCACAGGATAAATCTCCGGATTCTCAGATGTGTTATTCCCGATACATAATCTACCCTCCCTCCTCTTGTGTGTTTGAAATACCACATCTACGTTACTTAATTGGCTCCACACTAGGGACCATCACAGTTGCTGAGTTACATTCCTTATGCGGCTCTCGTTAAAAGGACATTAATGACTGCAATCAGTCCAATTCTACTTCCTTGCCCAATGATTTAATTTCCTGTACAGTATTCCTTTCAGCTCCCTTTGAACATATTTTCAGCCAGTATTCCTTTTCTTTCAAACCTCTGTTCTCTATTATGTAATAGAACCCACACTGATGGGTCACAGACAGCCTACGAGTTGTAACAAATTATGCCTTTCACTGCCTTTTTCAGCATTTTGCTCAAATAAAATGGAATAAATTTAATTTAAAGTGTTGGATGTTCATCAACACACAAGTACAATGAAGAATACAAACCAAGGGCTAGACAGATCTAAATAATTATAAGATGAATTGTTTGTAGGTAGTGGACAACTCAGATGATGTTCATAGTGAGAAATACCAAAAAGTTAAATGATATAGCAATAAGGAAAAGAGGCAGAGATACAGGTTTCCAAAATGAACCTCCTTTTGAAATATGAGGCATAACTATGTTTGCCCTATATTTAT
>NW_015387597.1:168199-179922 GCF_001527695.2 Protobothrops mucrosquamatus
AATTTTGTCACTTGGTCAAAGAATGCAATAAGATTTGTCTGGCATGATCTGTTTTTGACAAACCCATGTTGGCTTTTAGTAATGACTTTGTTTGCCTCTAGGTGTTCGCTGATTCGTTGTTTGATTATCTTTTCCAGGATCTTCCCAGGTATTGAGGTCAGGCTGATAGGTCTGTAATTTCCTGGGTCCATTTTTTTCCTTTTTTTGAAGATGGAAACTACATCAGCTCTTTTCCAGTCCTCTGGTAGTTCCCCTGTGCTCCAGGATCTTTGAAAAATATAGTTTAGTCGTTCTGAGATCACATCTGCCAGTTCCTTGAGAACCTTGGGGTGTAATCCATCTGGTCCTGGCAATTTGAACTCGTCTAAGCTCACGTACCATTTTCTTGCCTATCTTAACTTGTGTTTCTATTCTGCTTTTTATGGCACTATTTTTGATAGGTTGGTCTGTTTTTTCCCTTTGTGTAAAGACAGATGCAAAAAACGAGTTGAATAGTTCTGCTTTCTCCCTGTTGCTTGTCACCTTCTTGCCACTTTCACTCACTAATGGACCAATCAACTTAAAACACTTATCACACTTTCTAATCAAAATAATTAGATTAAAGAAAATTCCATTCATTTTTATTTTTAGATACTTTAGAAACTTGACTGTGTCCAGATTGAGAAACTTTGGTTTTATTTTTAATCTAGTAGTTTGAACTTGAGTCACTTTCTTGCACATCTCACAATAAAACTTTATCTTAGAAAACATTTAATTCATTCCAAAGGTGGGAGGAGAAAATAATTTTTTCCAAAGTTCCACAACACTTCCAATGTTTCACCTGGGAAAAAATAAAAACGTAGGCATGATATACATATATGCATCCAAGGTATTTCCCTGCCTTGGGAAAGGGAAGAACCAGCCCATCAACCAATTTAAAAAGACATTCTAAAGTTCCTGGCTGGAACTGAAAATAATTTTAGTTTCCTGGTTATTAATGTATTAATAGGAAGTAAGCTTGGATTTTCAGAGCTACGAAGTATCTCCATTATTGCATTCATAGCAGAGTTTTCATACTGCATTTCCTAACAGATGAACTCTTGATGGACTAGCATTCTGAAAAAATACTATAGTATGTGAGATCTATCAAAAGAAGCTGTAGATATCTGTGAGGAACTGATTTAAATGTGAAATATCTTCTGCACAAGGGAATTGTTTAAGAGAACTTAGCCACACCCTTAATAAGAAAAGAACAACCAAATCAGTCATTTTGTATGGAATCTCATGGTGTAAGTTACAGATATTATTTTGGTGTTTCTCGCTCTATAACCCTATCTGCTCCTGTAAATCTGTTTGGAATAATTTCTGAAGAAGATTCAAATACATTAGCTATCTTAGAGAAGATCAGAAAAAAAAATGAACTAATGTGCAAAAATGTCATTGTTCACCAAACAAAAATAAGCTGTTGATTTGTACAATGACACACAGGTTACAGAATGTGACATAACGTGACCTAAGAAAGCAAAACAAGAACATGTTAAAAAATAATTCCAAAACAATTTGCCATGTGCAAACATATTTTATTTCCGCTGGTTCTTTGTTTGCATACAATACCTGCAAATGTACCTTTACAAGGTCAAAAAGAGATTGGGGTGAGGAAAAAAACATCTCTTAATTCTTTCCTTTTCTACCATTTTTTCCCTACTCAAATTCACTTCCCTGAATACATTTTTTCTATGTAAACAAAAGGTGCAAGCAAAACTACCATATCAGAAAATTTAACATAGGAGTGGAACTCATTGTCTGCTTACAGACATGGAACTGTTCAGCTATGATAATATCTGTCCATATTATTTACAGTCATCTCCAAAGAACTAAATAACTTTTTAGGTACTCCTGTGAAGGCTTCTTCCAATTTGCCATGTATAAATGCCTTAATTTATTTTCTAACATTAATAGCTTTATCTGCAATTTACAACTTAGTCACACCAAGAAAAAGAAATGGGTTACTTGGTTTACGCACATTTGAAATTGCCTATATTATATGCTTCAAATGAAATTAAACAGCAATGCATACAATCTTCCTATATTCTCAAATAATTACTTGGTAGCCACATTATTTTCTTTATGTGATTAGCTTTACTGTGCTGCGGTGAATTATTTTTACCCAACAAAATCCCACTGAAATTATGTAAGTGCCTATTAATTTTAATGAGAAGTTACACAGTAAAATGTACACAGCAAAATTATTTTTTGAATAGGTTTGGAGGAAACTACTGTATGGTCTTAACATAATCCAGGTATTACAGCTGGTAGGATGAAGAAAACTGTGCAGAACATTTAAATTGTAGATAGTCGTCAATATGACCAGAATTGATCCCAGAATTATAGTCATAACTTGTCACTGGGCCCAATTTTACGACCTTTTTTGCAGTGGTTATTAAGTGAAGAGTGTGGTTGTTAAACACGTTTGTTTTCTGGTGGGTTTTTTGCCAGAAACTGGAAGAAAATGCCAGAAACAGGCAAAAACTGCCAAAAATTGTAGGCCAGTGAAGGAAGGATGCTGGAAGCGGTTATAAATGAGAGCCAATTGCAAAGTACCCAAACTGTGATCATGTGACTGCCGGGGGGCGGAGAGGGTTGCCATGGTAGCAAACAGTCATTAAGCATGGACTATCTCTATGTATTTAATCATCATTAAAAACCTCGCGGTTTCTGTGAAGAACGGCCTTCCCGGGGATGCAGCCGCAATCCCCGTCTCCAAAAAGCACTCGCCGAGGAAGCAATCAGCCGATCGGCTTCCTCGGACGTCCTCCGTTAGAAATTGGCCTCCCCGGGGACGCAGCCGCAATCCCCGTCACAAGAGGCCAATCGTCGAGAACGGAAAGAGGTCGAACGGCTTTTCTAGCCGCAAATGACTGCGGAGAGAGGGAAACTGAGAGAGAGAGACCAACGGAGGGAGCTGACAGCTTTGAATCTTCGTCACTCCCTGCCGATAACGGAGCCGTTGTCTCGAACTCTACTCGCGCTCCACTATGCGTGTGTGCAATTTGGAGTCACTAACGCCCTAAAGCAATTTGGAGTCCAAATTTTCAATTTAGTAGTTCTGCCCTGTGAGCTCCTGGAGGGAGGGGAGAAAGAAGGGACCCCCTTCTGCCTCCCAAGAAATCCCCCCCCACTGTGGAGCTGACAGGAGAACTGAAAAATTTCTATATAAATATTTAAATTTCTATATAAATCTCTAATTGTATTGAAGATGGAGGAACCACTAATGAGCCAGACTATACCTAAGAGCCAGAGTTGTACGTCCTGTCCTTGGGCAAGATCAAGTCAAGACTGGGCATAGGTCCAAGGACAGGGCGTGACAACTTTGGCTGACTTGATCTGATTGGGCAGGAATACAGTCACAACCCACGGGTGGATCCTCCATCTCCAGTGCTGGAGAATCACTGACTGTTATTTGACCCATGATAATGTAGCACAGGAAAAACTTGGTTTATAGTGTTTGTAATTGTTATGTTGTTATTTGTAGAGGTACAACTGGCCAGTGAAACATAAAGCACTTGGGGAGGATGCAGTTAAAATTAGGTATCTAATTTGAGTATTAATAAAATGTTAAACTATAATATATAGGAGTTTAAGTGGTTTTGACCTCTGACTATGTACATAATAAAATAAGAGAAGAACCATTTCTGTCTGTAATTCTCTAAGTAATTTTCGAAGGAAGATAGGCAAGCAAATCAGCAAGAGAATAAATATGAACAAATTATGGACCTAATCTGAAATAATTCCCTGCTGCTATTTACATTAGACAGAGTCTTCCCATTTCATGCTCCACAGCATCCAGTTTTTATTTTTATAATCATTGATGCACTTACTAACTTGGCCTGTTTTAAGTACAGATATTGACAGATACTTTGGGATTGCAGGTATTCTATGCCTAATGAAAAAGAGGATTCTGTTTCCGCCAGTGGTAAAATGGTAACACCCACAGGACAAACAGACTAGCCCAAATTATCCATGCCGGAAAACAAATCCAGGAGAGCATGAATCAACAAAACTGATTGCTCTTTCCTGCAATGGACTGCGTTGTTTAACTTCAGCTGGGTTGTGCTGAGTTTCAGAGATCAGGCATATTAGAAAGTACACAGCATGAATTAAATATCAGACTTCCATCAAAGTACAGAAATAAATCTATGCTGTGCCTTCCTTCTTCCTTAAAATATGCTGATTGTCCAAAGAATGCCAACAATTTCTCCCCAAAAGCCTGTTCACTACCACTGTGAACCTTTCCTGGTAACTGAAATAGACACTGTACAACAACACAATACAGCAGCATCTTCCTTTAAAATGGATTGTGTTACTAGTAATCGCTGCTGAGCTCTTCTGAATCAAAGTTCATTTGATTTCCAAAAATGTGCTATTGAAAATGTTTATGATCTTTTGTCTTTCTTTCTTATTTTCTTATTTTGCTTTTAGCATTTCATTCTTTAGTACAGTGATGGCGAACCTTTTAGAGACCGAGCGCCCAAACTGAAACCCAAAATCCACTTATGTATCATCAGGTGCCGGGTGGGCGTGGCCCATTGGGTGGGCGTGGCTGCGGTGGTAACGGCAGACTGGGTGGCACTAAAAAGTTCAATCAATCAATTCCAACTTTGCAAGATCTTTTTTTTTCCCCGCGAGAAGCTGAAATTGATTGATTGATTGAATGAACCTTTTGTTTTCCACACGGCGCTGGAGGCCTAAAGCGAAAAGGTTTTATAAAACCCAGCTGAAGGCCTAGGACTGGGGCGACGGTGCGCGTGCCCACATAGAGGGCTCTGCGTGCCACCTGTGGCACCCGTGCCATAGGTTCGCCACCACGGCTTTAGTATCTATATTCTTATTTTTTTATCCTCAGAATGTAAAATAACTTACAAAAAAGTTTTTTTTTTCAATGCCAACCAAAAACTCATGTTATTTCTGCAGACAAAAAAACCTTCACTATTTTTGGATTCATATCGTAGATCCATTTTTATTTCAGCTGGCAAGACAATACAATCTTGATCTGTCAGTTGTCTTGGCCTTACAGGAAGGCAAGGTGGGTCCTTCTCTGGATGACAAACTGCATGCGATGTCAAGGGGATTCACTAGACCTGGGGTCTCCAACCCTTGGTCCGTGGACCAGTACCAGGCCGCGGCATGCCAGCAACCAGTCCGCACAAACAAGCAAAGCCCCACCCGTGGGATGCAGGCAGCACATAAAACCACACACCCCTCCAGTCTGCAGAAAAAACTCTCTCTACAGAACCGGTCCCTTGTGCCCAAAAGGTTGGGGACCTCTGCACTAGACTGTCTTTATTTGATGACTGCAATATGGTACCAGAAAATGTGAGGCACAAAAGACCAGGTCCACATGTAAGGTCCAATTAAACTGATTTATTGCTATATAAGCCATATACAGGAATCTTCTATAGTAGTAGTAGTAGTAGTAGTAGTAGTAGTAGTAGTAGTAGTAGTAGTAGTAGTAATAATAATAATAAAAGTTGGAAGGGACCTTGGAGGTCATCTAGTCCAACCCCCTGCTCAGGCAGGAAACCCTATACCATTTTAGACAAATGGCTGTCCAGTCTCTTCTTAAAAACTTCCAGAGTTGGAGCATTCACCACTTCTGGAGGCAGGTTGTTCCACTGGTTAATTGTTCTCACTGTCAGGAAGTTTCTCCTTAGTTCTAGGTTGCTTCTCTCCTTGATTAGTTTCCACCTGTTGCTTCTTGTCCTGCCTTCAGGCGCCTTGGAAAATAGCTTGACTCCCTCTTCTTTGTGGCAACCCTGAGATATTGGAACACTGCTATCATGTCCCCCCTCGTCCTTCTCTTCATTAAACTAGACATACCCAATTCCAGCAGCCGTTCCTTATATGCTTTAGCCTCCAGTCCCCTAATCATCTTTGTTGCTCTTCTCTGTACTCTTTCTAGAATCTCAACATCTTTTTTATATCGTGGTGACCAAAACTGGATGCAGTATTCCAAGTGTGGCCTTACCAAGGCATTGTAAAGTGGTATTAACACTTCACGTGATCATCAGTGCTAACAGATAATAATGTTACCTAGTTTGGCAATGAAATGTCTTCAAGAAAACAACCAAGCTCAAAGAGCATCAAGGAACCCACAGTTTAAGCCTGAGCTATTAATATTCTTTTATCAATATCATATCAAGCGGCTTGATGACCTCTTCAGGGTTCGGTAAAACTGGGATTAACAAATATTTTGGAGAGAATATATTATATCAGTTTGTTAACAGACATGTTTCACTATTTTTAATCTATGATTATTTCATATTAACAAGGAAAGCAGCCCTGCTGGAACCAGACAACAGATCCTTAATCTTGCTGATAGTATTCCAAGTGTGGCCTTACCAAGGCATTGTAAAGTGGTATTAATACTTCACGTGATCTTGATTCTATCCCTCTGTTAATGCAGCCCAGCACTGTGTTGGCTTTTTTGGCAGCTGAAGCACACTGCTGGCTATACCAGTGGTGGCGAACCTATGGCACGGGTGCCAGAGGCGGCACTCAGAGCCCTCTCTGTGGGCACACACGCCATTGCCCCAGCCCTGTCCCACCTCCCCCTGTGGCCCCTCCTCACCAGCAGCCCCCCCGGAGAGTTGCCCCCAGGTGCAGCCCGCATGGAGCAGTGCAGCCAAGGACATGGCAGCTGGGTAGTAGGGAAAGACTCCACCCTCACGTCCCGTTGCGCGCAGATGATACTGTGGGGTGCGGGCAGAAGGTGTGGCTGCTGTGGCATTGCAGTGTTCGCCTGGGCAATGTGGCAGGCCGTGGAGGTGGTGGGTGGCTCTGTGGGCGGGGGCGGGGCAGTTTTTCGGCACTCGGTCTCTAAAAGGTTCACCATCACTGCTCTACACTGACCCCTCTTCTAATTCCACCTCCGGGTTCTGCCACTCCTTCTCCTATAGAAAATGAACTACAAGTGTGATCCAAATAGATTTATCGAATGTACTGAATCTAAATTGAGGAAGATCATTTTTAGCTTTTTATCTTCAAAAGTTTTACCAACTGTTCTAGCACTAATGTCAAAAATGACCATATCTCCCCAAAATGTTTTGTTCTACATAAAAATCAGTGGAACAGAGCTCTACTTTAAAGTGATGTTGCCAAACAAAATAAGCATCACACATATGGTAAATATTATAAAGACTTTAAATAATTTTCAAAAAGGAGCAAGTTATCAGAAGACAATTTCAAAATCAATTAATTTTTCCTTATTACTTTCAAAGATTGAGCCTAATAATTCTAAATTAGTTATCAATTATGTTTCCAAATTATCATCAAAGTTTATTGTCAGACTCTTAATGATTTTGGGGGCTATTAATTAAACTAAATTTAAAAAATCCCATGATAAAATTTAAAAAATCCTATGAAATGAACAAAAGTTTGAATTTTATTTGCAAGTGTCATTAGCAATTTAAGATTACTATTATTAAGATATTAAAAAATAAACTAAATTAAACTTTAAAACTAAATAGTGAATTATTGAATATTTAAATTTGGGTAGTACTCTTCTCTGGTCTTGACACAAACCTTGTAATATAAAAATATTGAAAAATTAAAAATTCCCCCCAAAAGTTTTTTGGGGATAAATACAAGATTTGATAAGATTTCAGCATTTTTTCACAAAACCTTGTATGTAAGGTCTCATACAATCTATCATACAAGATACTTGAAAGATCCCAAGAATTTTCAAGGTAATTAAATTTCTAAGAAAGGTTTATTTTGGAGGAATTAGCTTTTTTTAAATGCTGTTGAGTGGTGTTGTGCCTGATTCCTGAAGTGCAGCAGTTTTTAAATCTGTAAAGAGTCCATTATAAAAAAACAATTTCTTCCTACACAGTATAATATCATTGCTGTTTCACACCAGGTAACACTAACTTTTTAAAATGTTTGATTCATTATGTAAATCAGTTTACAGAATAATAATAATAATAATAATAATAATAATAATAATAATANAGGTTGTTCCACTGGTTAATTGTTCTAACTGTCAGGAAGTTTCTCCTTAGTTCTAGGTTGCTTCTCTCCTTGATTAGTTTCCACTCTGTTGCTTCTTGTCCTGCCTTTAGGTGCTTTGGATAATAAATAAGATAATGTTATCTTATATTGGTTAATGACAAATAAAGATTATGATTTATTACAGCGTACAAGTAAAGCAGTATGTGCTCTTGTTATGGAAAAAAACACCATAAAGACCTAACTGTAGAGTACTTTAGTTTACTGCCAAATTTACTTTTAAAAGGACAGGATCATTTCAGACTTGCTAAAAATACAAGTCTAAAGACAGTTGAATTGTACTTAATTTTCCTTTTTAAGGTGCTTGACTTTATTTCAAGAACAATTACCTCTTGGATAAATATAGTAGCTGATATGTTTAGTAAGACCCACCTCAATTAATTATGCTCCAAGTGTTAGACTGTTATACATGACAGCTATTGTTTACATATCCAATACAGGTAGTCCTCAGGTTGCGTATACTCATTCAATGACTTTTCAAATTATGATGATGCTGAACATGTGGTGTTTACAACCAGTTTAATATTTCTAGCCATCACAATTTGGGCACAGGGCAATAGGTTTGCACTTATGACAATTGCAGCATCCCCAAGTCACATGATTGCCACTTGCGAGCTTCCTTGCCGGCTTCCTACAAGCAAAGTCAATGGGAAAGCTAGCAGAGAAGGCTGCAAGTTGCTCCTGCAACTTCTTCTCCCAAGAAGTCCTGCTATGGAATATGGCTCCAGCTGACCTGTCCACACACTGTAACGCCTGTCTGTGGCTCCCAATGACCCAATTGTGCTCTGTAGCATCCACTTGTGTTCCCCACCAACCTGCCCAAACTTCAAAATGCCTGCCTAAGGCACTCCCACCCACCCCCAATAGGAACAATGTATCCCCCAGGTTTTTGCTTAGGATTCTGGCCTCTTCTTGCTTATGACCTGCATGGTCCTGGGGTTAGAATAGCAACCTGGGATTGCTGTTGCTAAGCAATGCAATTACATAATGTTGTGCCTTACAGCTACAATATTTAGTGATGGAAATTCTGCTCCCAATTACTATTGTAACCCAAACACTACCTGTAAGAAAATTATGCAGTTACCTATTAAACAGGTGAAGAATTGGGGTTCTGGCCCAACAAGTACAGTTAGCTCTTTAAAGCTCAATGCAGGAATGCATCTGATTGTATCAGGAATAACTTTGTAAGAACAGAGTCTGAACACCTTAATGGAGCTTTTCAGGTGTAACCCTCATGACTTGGAACATGCTCATAGCCATCTTCCTTTGCTTTCCATATGGTATATTTAAGTGTATTTCGGCCAGTCGCTTCCTCAGCTCAGCAAAGCACACAAATGGCTACACAACTGCAGGACACTGTGGTGGTTGTAAACGTGTGCTGGATGTGAAGTGCCTGAATGGCAATCGTTGGTCACAAAGGTTTTTTACACTATTGTAACTTCAGTGGTTGCTAAACAAGGCAGTTGGTAAGCAAAGACTACTTGTGCCTAGATTTAAAGCTCTTGCCCAACACAAAGCAACTTTCCTGCTACTTTAATCTAGAGCAGGCATGTCAAACTCGCGATGTCACATGACATCACGCGATGCATTGCAACTTTTTCCCCATTGCCGGCAATGGGGTGGTCGCAGTTCTGGCTTGATGCATCCGGCCCGCGGGCTGGCAGTTTGACATGCCTAATCTAGAGAGATAGTAGTATAATTTCAAAAGAGGGTCTCTAACATAATGTAGGATAAAAAGATTATAACAAATTTATAAATAAATCCAACTAAAAACATTTCTGATGTAAGGCTCATTTTATATTAAGCCATGTTTACCTTATCCATATTTGTTAAATATACCACAAAATAGCAATTTCACAAAATGTGCAAACTCATAAAGCATTGTTTATAAATGACAATGACTAGGTAAAAATATAGCACTGAGCTAAACCACATTATGCCTTTGAGCACTTTAAGAATATAAAATTATCTATGGTTTATTGAATGATTTTTGTATAATCTACCAATGAAAACTAAGGACTGTACTGGCTTGTCTCCAGTTTCACATTCAATCATGAGTTGCAGTAAGAAATTAATCTTCTGTTTTGCCAAGATAACATGTTATGTCATATATGGGAATTCCTTGGAAGTGGATGGTTCAAGTGTAATAATCACTTATTAATAAATAAGTCAATAATATATCCAAAGTTATCATTCCTTCTTCCTCAGTTTCTCACCCTAAGTGCCAAGTATGGGATTCTCTCCTTTCCATAGCCTTTTTCTTTTAATGTTATATTACTTGCACTTTATTACATATTTGTATTCTTGTATGTGTACACAAACAATCATTGTTACCACAATTTTCTCTCATTTCTTTAAAAAAGCTACTGTTTCCTTTTGCCACTGTTCAAACTACTAACAACATGCTTAGGGGTCCCAAGATCTGTATCAGGGAATATTCCTGAATGAAAACCTTTCCCAGAGTGTCCAAAATTTCAACATCTGTCAGAATTTGTAAGACATTTTTCCACACCAGGTATTAAGCTAAGAGGAAGCTCATTTTACATCTGCTGCTGAGCAGCTACAAGTTGGCAGTAACATTTGGTCAGAATTGTCTTGGCTAAATTTCAACCAAAGTCTTTTACTGTTTTCAATTAGTTATTTCTCTAGTATTGCAAGTCATTAACTGTTCACATACCTTCTTCTAGAGGATATCATTTTATGCAAAACAAGTTTCAGTTATTACAAAATAAAGTTCACATGCATAGAACTGCCTGTTTGATCTATCTTTCTTCCTTTTAAGTTTGCAAAAACCTTTTTACCCATTCCCCCGAGGCACAATATAACTGAATTTCTAAAACAGGCCAAGAACAACAAAATGTGTTAAGAGTCTCTTCTCTAGTACAGCAAAATCATCCATGCCAAAATCTGAGTGCTTCACTTCTGTTCTCCAACAGTATGAAGTCTATTATAGAAGACATTATTCTTGAATTGTATTTTCCAAAAATTATTTTGAGTATATAATCTACATTGGGAATTTCATTTGAAAAGTCAAACAGCTTACTTAAAAACTACATAAATTATCTGAAAGCCTTTAAAATTGAAAATATAAAAACCCATCAAGAAGTAGAAGCTGAACTGACAATCAACACTGGCATGCATACATTTATCCAGATTAAACTGACAATTTCAAGAAGACTGCCTATTTTCTTTTTTCTTTTAAACATGCCAAGGTGTCCCGTTAATCAAACCATTCATGGAATACTAGCATTCCCAAAATCATGCACAAACAATTGTATCATAATTAACCACAAACACTAGTTAAGAGAGAAGAAATCTAATTTAGATATATTTATAAAACTGCTTTTCAGATAATCTAGGAGAGTAATAAATTCTTAAGATAATGAGCCAAGAAGTACATTATCACCTCATTTTTTGATTGTCTCCCTAATTATAGGAAAACTTTTATATGTATATAAGGACCAGGATATACTTAGGCAATATCTGCAGGAACTTTCTAAAAGTTGCTAGAACAGATAAAGAAATAACTCTTGTTCTCTTATATATAATATATAAATTAAAATATAAATCCAATGGTTAAATAGAACTGTTATCAAAAGGTATACAGTGCACTTCATCTACTCAAAGTCATCTCAGGGGTTGCCATAAAGAAGAGGGAGTCAAGCTATTCTCCAAAG
>NW_015387597.1:180163-183638 GCF_001527695.2 Protobothrops mucrosquamatus
GAGAAACTTCCTGACAGTGAGAACAATTAACCAGTGGAACAACCTGCCTCCAGAAGCGGTGAATGCTCCAACACTGGAAGTTTTTAAGAAGAGACTGGACAGCCATTTGTCCGAAATGGTATAGGGTTTCCTGCCTGAGCAGGGGGTTGGACTAGATGACCTTCAAGGTCCCTTCCAACTTTACTATTATTATTATAATATGCATTAAATCAAAATGCTTTCTATATTGTT
Organism: Protobothrops mucrosquamatus; assembly: GCF_001527695.2. NCBI lineage: Eukaryota > Metazoa > Chordata > Lepidosauria > Squamata > Viperidae > Protobothrops > Protobothrops mucrosquamatus. The sequence goes on from NW_015387597.1 coordinate 180,395, forward strand.
ATTCAATATCCTTTACAAGACAGCACTATCTCCCCCTTAATTACAAATTGCCCAAGAATATCTAGCAAGCATGTGGCTAGAACAGGGGTAGGCAACCTTGGCTCTTTTATGACTCAAGGACTTCAATTCCCAGAATTCCCGAGCCAGCATGGCTCAGCTTGGAAACCTCTCCCTTCCCCTCAGCATGGCTGGCTCAGGAATTCTGGGAGTTGAAGTCCACGAGTCATAAAAGAGCCAAGGTTGCCTACCCCTGGGCTAGAATGAGATTTAAAGCCAAAGTATATTTGGAACTTCCTAAGATTTCCTAAGTTCTACCACATTACATCTATCATTTCTTGTATTATTTTATTCACAACTTAAAATAATTAAAAGCATTGGTTTTATTGCAAGAGGTTTTGATGGGTTTTTAGTAATGATTATATATGAAGCTGTTTTGTACTATGATTTAAGACATATTTTTATGATCCAGTTTGGAATCACCGTCAAAATAAATGGACTCACCATCAAAATAAGTATTTTAAGATCCTATATCCTAAACTGAGAACCTTGTAAACCTCAGTTAAAATATGGAGTACAGCATTAGTCAAGTGAAAAAAAGCATATCTTAATTATTCATTGTTTGATGCACAGGATTTATTGTAAAATTTCCAGTTCTTCTGATGTTATGTTCTGTTTTGGTAGATGGTAAATATTTGCATCAACCCTACTGTTAATTATACTTTTTTTTTCAAGTTCAGTTTTAGTTATTATTAAGGAGATAGCTTTAAATAAGCAATCATCAATCCTTAAAATAAACTTAATTCTTCAACAATAAAAGTAATAGTAAATAACAAAAATTAAGTTCAATTTACACTTACAAATGAACATCTAACATCTTTACAGAAATATTTAATATGAAAAAATTATATAATCTCAGATTTGAAAAATATTACAGTTATAGTTGAAAATTAAAAGATTTGATTTTATGATCATGGCTCAAGGATCACTAATTAAGGAAGCATAGAGCTCTATTAATTTTTAAACATTTTAGTAAAATGTTTATGTAAATCTAGTTATTTGGATCATAGCCTGACTTTTTTGCATTTATAATTTATAACACAGAGAACAAACTACTTCTAGAGTAGTTTTGGAACCAATGAGTAATGGACTTAATCAACAATACACCTGTTATCCTATTCTTTGTGATAAATTGGAATATTTTTCATTTTTTCATATACTATCTTTACCTATCAGCAGTGCATAATGTCTAACTGTTTCAAGCCACTTATAGACAAATAAAAAAACTCTGTACATTAAACCATTTTAACTGACATCTTTGCTTACCATAATTGGTACAACCATCACTCTTCCCCTGTCCTTCAAAATGCATTCAGCTATCCATTCTCTACCAGTATTAGATAGATAGATAGATAGATAGATAGATAGATAGATAGATAGATAGATAGATAGATAGATAGATAGATAGATAACTTTTATTGTCATTTTTTACTTTGAGCACAATGGCACACATTAAAAATGAAATTTAGTTGCTTACTCTCAAAATGTTCATATACATAACCAGTGCTTTTTTTGAAAAAAAAAAAAAAAAGGTGCCGGAATTCACACATGTCATACAACCCGCCTTGCCTACCCTACAAGGTTCCATCCAAAAAAAGTGCCAGAACTCCGTTCTGGGCATTCTATGAGAAAAAAAGCCCTGTACATAACACACATTTAAACATACACATTCATCTTTCTTTTTTGGCTTTATTAAGGTAATCCTACTCCAACTGTTAAATTTGGAATAGAAACAGATATAAAGAATACTGCGATTGGAATGAAAGAAGATTGAAGAAATGGTTTTCATGTTGATTCATGAAATATTTCATTCCTTCTATGTTGAGAGAATATCACAAGGAATTCCAAGGAACTAGGAAACATCAATACTAAATGTATTTTCCCATAATTTGAGTTGATCTTTGATATAGGAAAGGATGTGGAAACCAAAGCTTGATGTATTGTAATCTATTCTATTTATATATCTATACAGCATTTTTTTTAAAAAAACCTGCTATTATAAACTATTAGTTTGGATTTTAGCACTGCTATCATATTCATTTTTGCTTTATCATTTTCCTTAATAGGTTGTATTCCCAAAAAACCCCATGAACATTCCTTTCTCCAATTCTATCATTTTGAAATGACCTATGCTTCGATTAGTTTCAAGTGAATTAGTTTAAAATTAGCTGCTGAATGAAATACAATCATTTTGGGCATTAAGAATCATCACTATCCAATATTCTTTCTTGTTGGCACATGCTACAATTAATCACATTTTAATTCTTTTAAAGCACCTGTTAAATGAAACTTTAAAATATTGTCTGCTAATACAAACATAGCTTACAATAAATCACATTTCCAGTTTCCTTCCACAGTAACCCAAGCATCAATGACTTCATTCTTCCTCACCAACTTTATGCTATAAACAAATCAATCAGCTCTTTCTGAATTCAGGAAATCTAGAACTGACCTGAAAATTATCTTGCTGATTTCTATTAAGTATTCTCACTGAAGCCAACAGACCAGGACTGAAAGCTATACAAGTATGTCAAAGAAAGCCAATAGCAATTTCAGATTGCTTTGTATATCAGATATTTTACCACAGAAATATCCTGGTAAGCATTGATTCTTTCTTTCTTTATTTTTTTAAAGTAGACTTAGGTACTTAGACTTATGTAGTTATATACTTATGTAACTAAGGCAGAATATCAGCAAATAGCCCAAGCCTGCAAAGATGAAGTGAGGAAAGTTAAGGCTCAAAATGAACTAAGGCTTAGACAAAAGTCAAAAATAATAGAAAAAGCTTCTTTCAACATGTAAAAAACAATAAAAAAGTTAAGGAAATGATTGGTCCATTAGTGGAAGAAAGTGGCAAGAAGGTGACAAGCAACAGGGAGAAAGCAGAACTATTTAACTTGTTTTTGGCATCAGTCTTTACATAAAGGGAAAAAACAGTCCAACAGTCAAAAACAGTACCGTAACAGAATGGGCATATTTATTTATTTATATTTATAATAAGACTTATATGCCGCCCTTCTCCCCCATGGGACTCAGGGCGGCTCACAGCATATTAAAAACAATACAAAACATTTCCCTATAAAAGCCAATTAAAAACCAAATATTTGTAGCTGTGTCTTGTTTAAAATCATTAAAAATTGTCCCTATTTAAAAATTCACCCTAGGTCAGTCCCGCTTGCTGAAAAAG
>NW_015387597.1:187255-190153 GCF_001527695.2 Protobothrops mucrosquamatus
GCCAGGGTTTCGCCCCCTATAGTCAGCGATGGAATCAGCTGACCATACCTGGGAGCCGGCAGCCACAACCACTCAGTCTTGGAAGGGTTGAGCCTGAGTCTGTTTCTCCCCATCCAGACCCGTACGGCCTCCAGACACCGGGCCATCACGTCAAGGGCATCATTGGGGTGGCCTGGGGTGGAAATGTACAGCTGAGTATGACATAAGCACGAACAAGGGTCGACAAATGGAGAGCTCAGCTCACATGATTAGATGAAATAATCATAAGCCGGTCAGAAGAAAATATTCTGTAAATGTAAATAGTCTATTTCAAATCTTTATATCACATGGAAATGGTTTAGATTTAGACCACTAGATTTTATATTTCCAAAATTAGAAGGCTTTTTCAGCAACCTCTAGGACAGTCCTTAATGCAATCTAACACTGTTTCACCAAATAAAGCTCAGTTCACATGCTTCTTAAAGGATGCAAGTCTTGAGCACATATACCTCAGGAATTGTAACTATCTTGCCTGAGGAAGAATTCTTGTAAATTTAAAAGCGTACAATAGTTTTATAATCCTTCAGTTAACTTAATGAAGATATCCCATCAATAAGGATTTAATTTTTTCACTGTCACTCCAGAGATGATCAGTGTGAGCTTATAAAAAAAGCTTAAAGCTTCAATTCAACAATAAAAAACAGTTTCAAAGTTAAAAAAAATATTCAGTGTTAGAATGCTATTCATTCATTCAATCAATCAATCATCTGAATTACTCTCCTTATGCATACCACACAAGCATTCCAAATAAACTATTTGAGCAGTTGCCAACAAAATCATAAGTTAACTCTTCTAAAAGTAGAACATTTCTCTTTTGTATTTATCAGCCATTGTTACTTATACCTTTAGCCTAGAATTATGAAACAATCTATTAGCATATGGAAATAAAAGATAAGAGGTGAATTTAAGTGCAACTAGTGAATCTATGGCTGAGTAAGTTTGAAACTACAATTGCAGAACTACATTGTAAATTTGATTGGCATCTATTTTCACAGATAAATTTTCACTGCTTCATTAGTATACATATATTCTTATATTCCTCTAATAAGCTTGGAGAAGCAGAAATGGGTTTGTAAAACCTGAAGTATGACGTATATGTGCTGGCCGTTAACTTGTAAATAGAACTGAATCATTTACCTACAGACCATTTTTATCCAAAAGCTTCAGTACTAGAATTCCAGTTATTTCTACAATCCAGAAAATACTGATATACTTTTATCTGAAAAACGGAACTATACAGATAAAACCAGTTATATATAGAAAAGCAGGCCAATGTTTTAGGAGGTCAGGTAACAGTTTGTCTAAATTATCACTGAACTTGACAGGTTTCCATGATAGCAGCCATGTGACTTGGAAATCAGAGACTTCAGATTACAAGTATGTAAATAAGGTATCTCAACTGCCTGCCAAATTCTTTCAATAAATGCTATACGTTAAAGCCTTTTAAAAAATTGCCCCTTACCTCACTTCATGGAAATTTAAATTTAATTGTGCTGGAAGCCCATTAAATGAGGTTTATTTGTATAGAGTTTGTTTAATTGGGGTTTTGTTGTAAACCCAAATTTTTGAGCTTCAAATTTATCCACAACTAAACATTTTTCATTTATAATGTCCACACACCGGATTCAAATTCAAATAACTTTATTCCAATCATTAACCAGCAGAACACACACTGGATAAAGCCATAATTTGACTTCGTTTGTTTTAATCTTATGTAGTACTGCATGTAAAACCTACCACCATTATTAATAAATCATGGTTTAAATCTTAGCATATTGTATGAACCAGGTAAATGGGAAAATGTTATAACCAAAAAACAGCTGTTTTGAATAGAGGTAGTCCTCGACCTGCAGCCACAATTAAGCCCAAAATTTCCATTGCTAAGCAAGGCAATTGTTAAATGAGTTTTGCCCCATTTTACAACCTTTCTTGTCACAGTTAAGTGAATCACTATAGCTGTTAAATTAGTAACACAGTTAAGTGAATTGGCTTCCCAATTGACTTTGCTTGTCAGAAGGTTGCAAAAGGTGATCACATGACCCCGACACGATGATGGCATTGCCAAGTGTCCAAATTTTGATCATGTGAGACCATGGGGATGCTGTAACAATCATAAGTGTGAAAAACAGTCATAGGTCACTTTTTCAGTGCATTGTAACTTTGAATCGTCATTAAATGAATGGTTGTAAAACCAAGGACTAACTGTCAAGGACTTATGAGCATTCACTAAACGATGGTTCAAATTAACAGCTTCATAATAATAAGTCAGTTATGACATAAATTCAAAATTATGACCATTGTCCCACCACTGTGGTCCCATGATTGCAATTTGGGTGCTTGGAAACTGGCTCTCATTTATGATTGGTTGCTTCATCCCACAGTCACGTGATTTTTGCCTGTTTCTGGTGAAAAAAATAGCATTGGTTAAACTGGATTCACAAAGCCATGTGATTCAACTTACAAGTGTGGTAAAAATTGTTGTAAAATCAGGTTCGGTCACACAATGACTCAACTTACGACTCCAATGACTTACAACAGAAATTGCAGTCCCAATTGTGGTTGTAAATTGAGGATTACTAGTATTACTAGTCTCCTTAGGGTGCCGTCAGACTAGGATTACTAGTATTACTAGTCTCCTCAGGGTGCCGTCAGACAGTGCTGGCTGGCGACCCCCAGGGGGAGGGCCTTCTCGGTGGGAGCCCCCACCCTCTGGAACGAACTACCCCCAGAGATCCGGGTGATCCCGGATCTCCCCTCCTTCTGCCGCGCCCTAAAGACATGGCTTTTTCAACAAGCGGGTCTGGCCTAGGGAATTTTAGCGGGGTTTTTTAAGGGTAATTTTAAGGATAATTTTAATGA
>NW_015387597.1:192202-193675 GCF_001527695.2 Protobothrops mucrosquamatus
ATTATTATTATTATTATTATTATTATTCCAAAACTGAAATGCAACACCCTTTTTCCAAGGTTTTGCTCCAACCTGAAACAAAGTTTCAAGTTCAATTTAATGCTTGTCCCAAGATTAGGACAAAACAGTATTTCATTTCATCTTGTTTGAAATGTTCTAATATAATATAGTTTGTTTTCTTTTAAATTCACTCAAACCACGGAGACTCAGAAACTGATTAGCCAATGAAACAGGCACAGGTTCTTTCCTGCTGACATTTGATGTATTAGGGGGAAGTTTGGCTAAGGAAGAATCAATTAACTACATACATACTCAGAGACTAAGAATCTTTTGTACACTAGAAAAATATTTTTAAGAGATTTATTGGTGATGTAAAATTCTGTTTTGTTGAGCTTTGCAGAAAGACAAGTGAACTTTTCTTACTATTCTCAACTGTACTGTACACACACGTCCCAATCCCATTGCTGTTATCTGTCTTTGCTGGCCTTTGGGCTGTTTGTGCAGGTGGACAGAGGGCCCAAAACATGCTATAATGTTCTGTCCAGTGTTGATTTGGAGGCTTTTAAAAAACAAAACATATATTATCCCCTTGGCCATTTCTCCATAGGCTGTCAGATGCAAAGAATTAGGACCATACGTTAAGTTCCAATTAGGAAGATTTATTGCTCAAGTCTGTACACAAGAATCTAGTCAAGTAATGGTCAGTACTAAATTGGATTAAATAAGAATCAACAGAATTCAAGGGGGGCTGGACTTGGAGCATTTGTAGATAGGTAATGATTCTAGCTTGAGTCCTCTTTTGTCTCTGCCTCAGGCCCTGCCAACAACTTCTCCTACATAGGCTGCCTATCAAGCAGACCCTCATCAACTTTAATTGCACAAAGACAGACCAAAAGGAGGAGGGTAAAGGGTTTTTTTTCCAGTTCCCATTGTTTTCCTCTGACAGGAAATTTGAAATTTGAATTTTTGTTCTTATTGAACACAAGACACTTGAGACATTTTAAACTTTGTTCCAGTGGAAAGTAGAAATCTTGAAATGTTCCAAAAGAAAATTCTGAGTACAAATGCTTCTATTCTGAATTTGAAATACTATTTTTCTTTTTTGTACACAACCATGAATACTTCCAGAGTTCAATATTCATTATTTGCTACCTAAAAATAAATGTTCTCTACCCTTAAATGAAATTACCAAGACAACTTACAATAATATATGTACTCTCTCAAACACTATCATACATTTTTGTATCATATATATTATAAACTTTACTCTTTGTCAGAAAAAAAGAAATTTGGATATTATAAACTGTATATATTTATGCTTAGTGAGATTCAGGTACTTGTTCAGTTGAAACAAGCTGAAAGCTCATTGAACTCAACAGGACTTACTTCAAAGTACTTATTTGTTGGGCCATGATATACTGATGACATTAGGGTTTATTGCTATTATAGTTTTGTTCTACAATTCTTAACTGA
>NW_015387597.1:193848-228848 GCF_001527695.2 Protobothrops mucrosquamatus
AACATTTTTGTTTTATTTAACTGGGCCAAAGTTTGTGATCAATGAATCTGTTTAGAAATTTTTATTTACTTCTATACTACCTATCTCACTTGAGTCTGTGCCATTTATAATAAAATAAACAGTGGTGTAAAAAGCATAAATTGGCAAACAGAATTAAACACAGTTAAAGACCAAAGAGTTAAGAGCAAAGTTAAAAGTTAGGATGTTAAAAAGTTAAAGAGGCAGAGACAAGTCACCAACCACTCCCAAGGTTGCAGATCACTCTCAGACCCTCATACCAATTGGCACGGCCTTGTCTTGACATCTTCTGGAAGGCAAGCAGAACGGGGGCCTGCCTCACCTCAGGGGGTAAGATATCCCAAAAGGCAATGGCAAGAATGGGTAAAAATATGAAAGTGCCCCTAATCAAAAACTTTACCAGACACCCAGGAAGAAAGAACAATACAGTTAGTCTTCAACATAAGAACTACAACTAAGCCCAAAATTTCTGTTGCTAGACAAAGCAGCTGTTAAGTGAGTTTTGCCCCATTTTACTATTTTTCTTGCCACAGTTGTTAAGTGAATCACTGCAGTTGTTAAATTAGTAACGCGGTTGTTAAGTGAATCTGGCTTCCCCATTGACTTTGCTTGTCAAAAGGTCGCAAAAGGTAATCCCATGACCCTAGGATACTGCAATCATCATAAATATGACCCAGTTGCCAAGCACCTGAATTCCGATCACATGACCATGGGGAAGCTGTAACAGTCGTAAGTGTGAAAAATAATCATAAGGCACTTTTTTCAATGCCATTATAACTCTGAATGGTCACTGAATGAATGGTTATAAGTCGAGATCTACCTGTACTTTGAACTTCAAAATATCTGATGTGGAACACATCTTTAAAGAGAAAACTCATATTATGTGTAGAGATCCAGCATTCTTTCATATTGACAAAATCCAACAGAAAACTCAGATCATACCTCATACAAATAATTTGCTGCACAAGTTAAATACTATTTGAATAGTTTAGAGAAAACAACTACATATATATATCATTATGTGGGAAAATAGCTTACACGTGTGGCTGGTAAATTCCTGGAAATAGGGCTCGATGGGGAGAGCACTGAATATAACCCTGACTGAAGCCAAACCTGTTGCTGTGTTTTGGATTATAATTCTTATCAACTTCAGTCTGTATTAGCAGTGGTCAAATTTTTAAAGTAGAGACAATTTTTTATCTGTCAAATTTTTGTGAGGCCTTTTCCTTAGCGCTTAACCTTGGGACCATAACATTTTTTCCTGACTGAATTTTTCCCTTCAGTAGAATGCAAACAGTTAATAAGTATTTTATTTCTATGAATTTTAGAGTCACAAAATTATTTGATTCAGAGAATATCACAAGAATGATAAATTAGTTCAGGGCTTTTCAGACTGGAAATCACCATACTTGTGTGTGGGTGGGTGTCATCTATCTAAAAAGTTTCAATACAAATTATGCTTTTAAAAAGCAATATCTGGAGGGATGTGAAGCAAATTAGAGGCACAGTGGCTCAGTGGTTTAAAAGATGACGGACAAGGTCTGTACTCCAGCAGTGGGGTGAGTTCCTGTTCTTTGCCCGAGCTCCTCCCCTAACAATTCAAAACTAGATAAATAGGTACCACTTTGGTGGGAAGGTAACAGCATTCCGTGTTTCGCTGTATACTTTGCATTGTAGTGTAATGGCATACTAACCACATGACTGCAGAAACACCTTCAGACAGCATTGACTCAAAGGCTTAAAAAGCACTGCCCCCTAAAATCAGCTATGACTAGCGAAGAAGAGGGAGTCAAGCTATTTTCCAAAGCGCCTGAAGGCAGGACAAGAAGCAACGGGTAGAAACTAATCAAGGAGAGAAGCAACCTAGAACTAAGGAGAAACTTCCTGACAGTTAGAACAATTAACCAGTGGAACAACCTGCCTCCAGAAGCGGTGAATGCTCCAACACTGGAAGTCTTTAAGAAGAGACCGGACGGCCATTTGTCTGAAATGGTATAGGGTTTCCTGCCTGAGCAGGGGGTTGGACTAGATGATCTCCAAGGTCCCGTCCAACTTTTTTTATTATGATTATGGATCATCGCACAGTCAGCTAGATGTTCAGACTGGATTTGGCATTTTGTCTACCTATCGAGTCCTTACCCAGGACCTGGGATAGGCAGATGTGGATGTTTGATGGTATTACAGATATCGTCGCAGGATGGAGGCAGTTCCTAGTAAGGCCGCCTTTTGCAATTGACTACTACTACTACTACTACTACTACTACTACTACTACTACTACTACTACTACTACTACTTCTTATCATCATCATCATCATCATCATCATCATCATTATTATTCCCACAGGGACTCCTTTACCTTTACCTTATCTAAGCCAATTTGAGGCACACTGCGTCATTGCTGCTTCGCCTGGAAAAAGTGGCCCTAGTCAAAGCAAGGTCCAGGACTCCTTCAATGAGCTTCCCATGGGATGCAGAGCAAACTCTCCTTTGACAGTCTTTGCAACTGCAGCAACATCTCGTGGAATAAATACAATCCACTCCCAAAATGCCCCTAGAGCAACCCAGAGGATCAAAGCATTCTTGCCTAACCTCAACTTGCCTTATTTCCAAGGCAGATCTTCCTGAGCTTCGAGGGAACATCACCCGAATCTTGGCACCAAGTCTGATATCTGCTCCAGGCAACCTGAGAATGCCAGCCTTCCCCTTGAGAATATTTTTTTTGTCTCCTTTTTATTGTAAATCTTAAAACTCTGTACAATTTTAATAGTGACTTTTATATAATATGTAAAGATTATTGACATTATTTGGCTAACTTTTAGAATGCTAAAAATAAAGAGAAAAATATTTTAGTTACTATTTAGAATATTAATATTACAAGCATTAAAACTGCCTTTTTAATTTAAAGTTGAGTATAATTAAAAAAAACTGTGATTTGCATAAAGTATTTGTTGTAAAGATTTTTATAGTACTTTTGAGGGTTTTTTATATGCCCACCACATATGGTAAGATGTTTCTTCTGTTTCAGGACATTTCCAACATTTATTACTGTATGATTCAGAACTGTAGCGAGAATTTTACAAGAATGGGAAAAACATGTCAATCAATTGATATGGAGTGGGAAAAGATCTAGTCAAACAAAGAACTCCTACAAAATTCTAAAGAGAGAAGTGGTCCTGCTCTTCAAATTTTAAACTGTATCATAAAAGATGCCGCCTATGATAGATAATAGAGTGGAAAGTATTCACAGATACAAAGGAGGATAAAACTTAAAAGGACACATTAATAGACAAAGTTTGATAAAAGTATGCAATTCCACAGGAGGAATACTAACTCAACAATTTCACCTCTAGCTTCTCCTTCAAATGCTTTCCAACTCAGAGATAATACAGCAAGAAAAATATAATTATACTAGCTGTACCCGGCCACGGGTTCCTGTGGCTCAGTCTGGTTAAATGGAAAAGAAAGGAGAAAGCGCACGTTTGTGTCACAGGTGTGACATCTATATAATAGTAGGTATATAAAAACATGCGCCTGTTCGAATGCAACGTTGTGTCAAAATTTCAAAGTAATCGGTGAAGAACTTTAGGAGATTTAAGATTTTGAACAAACAAACATTTACATTTTTATTTATATATAGATGTGCAGATAATGGTTCACTCAGATTCTACCAATAGACTAAAAACACAACAAGAACTATTAAGTGAAGGCTTGAATATACATACCATGGCTTATCTATTTACAAATAGTCAAAAATATAAAATCAGATTTCAAGAAGGAAGGAGGAACATTAGGGAAAAAACAATTTGAAATGCAGATATAAAACCAATATCACCTATTAGGGCATATATATAAATTTTTACTTAGTTATGATACCAAGACAGAAAAAACTATAATAAAACAGATGCAAAAGTTTAAAGAAAATGACAGCATAATAGTAGGAAAAATTATGGACTAAATCTATAAAATTAACATGAATTTATAAACTAAAGGGAAATTGATATAAAATATTTTACACATGGTATGCAATCCTTGAGAATTGTTGTTCTCCCTGGAAAAAGAGATGCAGCACTTGGGCTGCACAGACTCAGCACCATAACCCTATGACACCAAGCAGAAACTCAGTTTATATTACCGGTAAATATATATACGCACATGTATATGCATCTATAGTTTGCACACCTCCAATTCTTAGTTGATTTTTTTTCCTAAACAAAAGAGGACACTTCCTGAAATCTGAGAAGGAAAAAGACCTGGTTGGTACATGCGGTCTTAATTCCAGATAATGTTAATCAGTGTCAGCTCTCCATTGTAATCACAGGATTTCAATTAGTCGTAACTAACTTCTCACATTGAAATAAATGTCATTTCAATTTTCAACAGTTTTAAGTACTGTTCTCTTTGTCTTGGTTCAATACCACCTTAACTAATTATTAGAGTTTTATGCCTCCGAGTGTTGGTTTCAGGGCAGTTTACAATAAAAGCACTGACTTAGAATAAATCAAAATTAATAAAACAGTGAATGATTAATTGCAAGCTTACAGAGTCGTAACAGATTAGAGCAGCATATGAATTCCATAAATATATAAATAAATGGACAGAATAGAAGGTGAGACTAAGGCAAAAAACCTCAATCCAGGCTCAAGTCGACTAAGCCTGTTGCAAAAAACATTGTTGCATGTGCAAAGATGATCCATAGGAGCAAGAGTGATTTTTAACAGTAAGCCTGTAAACTACATGTGCAACTAATGGATTGCTGCCAGACCACACTCCCAACGGCCAGCTTGTACAGGCAGACTGGGAGCTTTATCTAATGGAGGCCCCTTGTCAAAGTGCAGCCTGACAGTTTTATTCATGGGAGATCACAGAAGTTAGTTACTGTATCTTAAAGAAACATCACTCAGCAAATTTTGAGAACACTGAATTAGCTTTCTTTATAGATAAATATATTTTTCCTCCCTTGACTATAAAGAAACACTTATTTCTCGAATCTGATCTAATCTCATCCACTTCAAGAAAGTAATTTCAAATCTATGTACATTTACAACACAGGAGAGTGGATGATTTTTCTGTGGCAACTTCCTTCAAGGTTCCCAGTTTTTGAATCTTGAGTAGACACAGAAAGTTATAGGAGTTATGTTGCTGTTATTTGTTTAGGTAAACTATGATTCAAATAACTGATAAAGTTAAAGAAAAGAATTGGCTAAACACCATGAGCTGATTTTTTTTTTCTATTTACAATATAGGAACCAACTAGACTGCCTAGAATACATTTCTTTGAAATGAATAGGCTGAACTTTAAACTATAAATAACTTTGACTACCATTACCTGTGCAGTCAACAAAGGCAAGTTGTAAAAAAAAGTTTCTGAGATCACTGAATTGTTACGGCAGTTTCCTCTCTCAATAAACTAATGACTGCAGGTGTAACAAGTTGTTCCTAATTTGCTTCAGTACAAAGTAGAATAAGAGAGAAAGATGGGTTGGTTCATATAACACACTAACCAATAAGCCATAGCTTATAAATAACAAAGTTTCAGATAACCCAAGAAGTTAAAACAAAGAAAGCAACATTATCATTTAGAGCAAACTATGAACCCAGTACCTATTTCACACAACACTGAACAAAACATCAGTAGGGAGTCTCTCAAAACTTCTTTTTGTGTTATAGTCCACAAAAATACCCAATGAGATTTAAGAAATTTAGATCCTCAAACATTTTAAAATCACTACTACATAAAAAGAATTCCTTGTCTGATAAAATTGGTAAAGATGTTTAGCACAAAATAACCATACAAAAATCTCATCACATGGGTATTCTAAAAGTCTAAAATGCAAACAAAAGCCACAATATCCACTACATGGTAGAACATACTTACAGCGACACATAACTCTCAATACCTAACAGCTGAAATTCCATCTTGAATGTACATATTGTGCTGCTACAATTTATTGAAGCGGGTCAAAGTAGTACAGAAGTACAGCAATTTTATAGGATAAGTACAATATTGGGAGAGTTTGAGGAAGAGATGGGGCCTCTATTAATGCACCTTCAATAAAATGCTTCCCATGCATAGCTTCCTTTGAGGGGGGGGGAACGGTAGAACAATTTGCATTTACAGCTTAGTTCCTCTGTCCCTTTAACTTTTTTCTTCTTCTCTTTTTTATGGTGGATATAAATGACACCAAATTGTCAGATAGGCTGTATGCTACCTATACAAACAGGCCTATTTCTGACAAGCCATAAAACAATTACTGATGAAATTCCTATAAGGTCTCTTGACTCCTAAGCTTGCCTACAAGGCTTCAAAGCTAAATTTCTTTTAGTAGATTTAGGTTAGTACTAAGGTGAAGAGGAGGAGGTGGAGTGGGATCTTCTTTCTCCACAATTGTTGAAAGGATTTTGCTTTCTGTCTTCCCTCAAGTTTAGAAAAGAAGACAAATGAAGGTAGGAACTGAATTTGAAACAATGTTTTTTTAAAAAACTTCATTTTAGTTCTTCTCACCATTAAAAATAATATGCCTGATTTTTTTAACTGCACTTCACCCTCAGCTGCTTTTAAATCAATGCTCCTTTTTAGTGTATTTCCACAATAAACTTCTTTATTAACCAACTTAATTCACACCTAGTGATGAGGGATAATCACTATTTCAACATTTTGGCTTGGGATGGTGATCACAGCCACTATTTTATTCCACAAACCATAACTTTAAACATTTTGTAAACCCAACTCAAAAATGGTATACCTGTTCAAACAACTGTTTGAAATGAGATACATATTTATTCTGCTGCTCTATTTTAGAGTAAACAATATTGGGTTCAATAGTGTAAAAATGTTAAGAAAAACCTTGTGAAAGCCTACAACTGTTTTAATGTTTTATACTGTTCAGGAGCATCAGACACCATTTCTATTCTATGCAGGTTCACAAGTTTTTTACACCACACAATTGACAATAACTGATCAAGCATTTTAACATTAAAAACATCAGCTTGGCCTTTGTATATCTTTACATCCAATATTATACCATATATTCTTGTGTTATATACGTAGAACAAAAAAGTGTAGAAGTGAGACTTCTACCTGGGCCATTTCCCTCTTTTTCCTTCTTCCTCCAGTAAAACCAGAAAGAGCAATAAAGTCCTGTATAACTCAGAAATAGTGATTATTATTTAATAAACACAACTGATTCCTAGCCTTCTCCTTTGCGTGGACTACTATTACAATATCATCAAAAGCTTTTGCAGATCACCATATGGCCCAACCAAAGTCCCAATTTCTGGTGAGATCACCCAAAATTTGGGATGTCCTCACCTGAAATCTTACAAGAGTGCACAAATCTCACAATACTGAATGAAAACACCAAAAGTGGATAACCTTAAGTAGGCAAGTCAAAATATTGTGATCTTTCAGATTTATTTATTTTAATGTAACTAAACTAATTTTCATTTTTATTTTGACCCTGCAGCACAGACCACTTGCAGAACTCGCATTAGTCACCAATTGGCTTCAAACTACTCAGCATACTTTCCTTTTTGCTTGTAGGATTAATTGTGGTTTAGAATTATGGATAACATTAACTATTTAATTGAAAATAAATGAAGTAAGAATTACTGTTTAGAACATTAAAGAAAACACAGCTGGTACTTACTGGCACAGTTTTATTTCTCCTTAACATATAAGTGTCCATTTTTAATCTGATAGTCATAATTTCCACAAACATTATTATATTTATAATATGCTACCACCTTTGCATTATATTTTTCTATTATTTACATACAGGATAGGAAGTTTTAACTCAATCCATATTTTATGTTTATATTATATTTAGCTACAATTTTAAACAAGATTAGAAACTGATATTTTCTCTAAAGATTTATCTAAATAGATTACCCTAAATAAGCAACCTACTCCAATAACAATCTGTGTGAAATATATTGATATTGAATATAATTAGACCCATGTAAACGCCACAAAAATATAAAATCTCTGTTACCGTTATTACCACAAAAAGCAACCACTGGGGAGAAAAAACTAAAAAAAAAAGACATAAAAATAATGCTTATATTCAATAAAACAAATTTACTGAATAAATATTACTGAACTGTTAAAGATAATCCAGAATATAAAACTATACCAGTTCAATGGTATTTAACCAAATAGTCACTTTGGAAACCAAGGCAGGGTATGTTATACAGACAAAAAATGGGGAATTATTCATAGATTAAATGTTGGGCTTCTTTTTACAACAAACTGCAAAAACTCAGTACTGTCTTTCTTACTTTAGGAATGTTACGAAATCATCATACTGTATTTGTAAATTATATCTTGTGGGGGGAAAAGCTGGCAAAAGATAAAAGAACTAGATTGAGAATTAAGGATCCAGATTTAAGATGTGCATACAACTGAACTTTTCTTCATTTTTACTAATTATTTTGAACTCTTCATATTTTTTTACAGTATTTCTCTCATTTTGCCCATGCTTTTTAGGGATTCTCTCAGTCAAAATAAATGCTTAAAAATTTAACAATTTGCCTTGTTTGTTAAACCTTATGATGAATATGTACTAAGAAAATGGTTTCCATTTGGAATACATGGGAGTTGAAATCAGCTAATAATTGTTACACTGTAGTGCAATAGTTGGCAACATTTACTATAAACTTTTACCTTGCATCTTCTATTAGCCTATAATAAAAACCTAGCAATTGGCTGAACATTTTAAAATAGAGTTAAGGTTATAAAATACATGAATGCACTTGGGGTTTGGATAGAAAAGTTACAAATCAGGTAAATCAGAAACATCCAATATAACTTTACTGTCTATTTCAAAAAAGAATCCTTTTAACTATTAATTTATCAGATGAACGTGATTTCTATAAACAATGTTTCTCTCCAAACAATTTATCTATATATAGATTCAAATTATATTTTCTTGCATATTAAAGCGAGTGAATTTGTAAAAAAAAAAAACCTTGAATGATTTATAAAATTTGGCTGTTTGTAACTGTTCTTGGCTTTTTTTTTAATAAACTGCCTTGCATCACAAAATCATAAAACTATCTTTAGGATAATATTCTGTGTATGCTTTATTAGCTTTCTAACTGCATGTACTTTTCTCCTCACAATTTAAATTGGGAGAAACTGATATTAAATTTGAAAAAGCAGGATTAATCTAACCAGGGCTTTTTTTGTAAAAAAAAAAAAAAAAAAAAAAAGGTGCCGGAACTCACACACGTCATACAATCCGCCTTGCCTACCCTACAAGGTTCCATCCAAAAAAGGTGCCGGAACTCCATTCTGGGGTTCTATGACAAAAAAAAGCCCTGAATCTAACAAATAATACTGTAACTGCTATATAGTAAGCAGTTGGTAATCCTGGACAATATTTTTAATTCTTTGGGCCAAAATGACCATCTTGTCAGAACATAAACTATTCTTCATGATCATCCCCTAATCTCAGATCCCTGTAGATACAATAAATTATGTGTTTTAAAGTCATATATGGCAAATCTATGTTTTCATATTAATATTTTCTGGGCTCAGGGGTCTAATGCAATCTTTGGATCTTCATCATATTTTCAATTTGAATTTCTGTGACTAATTAGTGTATAAATTCCATTAGGAATCACTTTAACAAAAGAAAAGAAGAGGCAAATGAAGCAACTGCTTTAAATCAATGTCTTAAATTAAAATGCTTTAAATTAATGTCTTAAATTACTTACATTATATCCATTTTAAATAATATTTTCTAATATTTCATTTTATTACTTCAATGACAGAATTAGAGGATTAGTAAACTGTAAAGGAAATCTCAAGTAATAAATTGAAGCTTCTTTTTATTGCTCTTACAATATCTAAAAAAAGCAATTGTGAATATTTCAAGGATATAATAAACAAAAAGAATTGTTATATTATGTTTATAAGTACTGTAAAATTGTAACTTCAAAATGCACTCAGCAACAAAAATTACAACTATTAACTATTTTAATTAAAAAACTATACACACACCAACACAGAGAGAGAGAGAGAGAGAGAGAGAGAGAGAGACAGACAGACAGACAGACAGACATTCCAAGAGACCTACATGGAATGTTTTTTCCAGAAAAATTGAAACCTTGAAAAATACATAACATACAAGAAAGATACACCCTCTTGTTTATATTTAGACTGATTTGCTCATAAAAGTATACTAAGAATAAGATTGAAAAGAGCAGATTTTTTTAAACATAATAAGCATTCACTGATTAAACTCACTTAAGAATTTATTAATAGTTTTAATAATTCTCTCAAATGGACCTGCAAGCTGCTATTACCTCTTGACAAATATAACAAAAAAAAATTGCATGGCTATTTAGGAAAACCAAGGACATTAATGCTAGAAATAGACAAAACATGCATCGTTGCAAAAAACAAAATGAGTTGTGTATTATGGAATGTTGTCTTCTATAATAAAACAGATACAAAAATCATTATGTTACAGGGAAAAAAGAGAAGGAAGAAGTCAAAGCTAAAAAAAAGGTATTTAACCACATTAAACACTGGCTAATCAGCCTCTTTTTCTCAGTTGGAATGCTCCCACAGTAGCAGTATTTCTTCTGATCTTTTATTTTTATCATTTTTATGGATTCTTGGGAATTACAAATTTCCATTTAGTGAACAAAGCCTAGGATTAGACATGTTAATGTATCCTTGAATTAATATATATCCAATATAAAGTAGGTAATATGTTAAAAATATTTTTTATTTTAAAAGAAAAATTAGATCAATTTTTCATTTTCTCTCTATAACATAACATCAAGAAACCTTGGGGGGGGGAGGAAAAACCCTTCTTCTGAATTTTTCCAGTTTTTCTTTCCAAGGCATCCATCCATATTTCTACTTCTTTCTTCAATTGTAATTTTCCATCTTATTTGCAGAAATGAAAAAAAGGCATCTATTATAGATTAAAAACTAGTTTGGGGTATCGTTTTCTATTAAAAAATAGTTCCGTAAAATAGCAAAGTATATCACATTAATTGATGCAATTTATATGTATGTATGTATGTATGTATGTATCTCTCTATGTGTGTCTATAAACAAAGACATACACATTCTCTTCTGTAATGTATGTATCTCTGTTTGTATGTACACACACACACACAACATTCTCTGCTATAATTTATTAACCCTGCAACTATCCTGTGTGGTAGGCAGGGAGAACTTACTCAATGTCAGTCACTGAATTTCAATGAGATTGGGGCTGTTTTGAACTTGGCTTTGTCCAATACAGCAACGGCCCCCAACCATTTTGGCACTAGGGATCAGTTTCAAGGAAGACAATTTTTCCACCGATTGGGGGATAGAGGAGGAGTCTGCAACCTAGAATCCTCGCATGCGCAGTTTACAATAGGGTTCACACTCCTATGAGAATCTAATGGCTGATCATCTAAGGTGGAGCTGATTTGAAGATGCTAGCACTGGGGAGAGATTGCAAATACAGAAGCTTTCCTCACTTGCCTGCCACTCATCTCCAGCTGTGTGGCCTGGTTCCCAACAGTCCACAGACCGGTACTGGTCTGTGGCCTAGGGGTTGGGGACCCCTGCAACAGAGTACTCTAAGCATATCACTCTACAATGGATCGACTTCTTTCAAAGCAGTCATGCATACACTCTCTTTGTAATGGAGATATTAAAAGAATATAAAAATGGAAGAGTATTGTTCTTAACTTCCATTAAGAGAAATAGGATATAAATGTAGTAATAAAAACACAGAATATTTACTAACATAGAATCCTCATTATTCCTTGATGAAAGCTGAAAATTCATAACTGAATCATAATCAGCAGAACTATTAATAATTTCACAGAAAACTAAGAAATGAAATTCAGAGATGCAGTGAACATATATGTTCTCACGCACACCAAAATGACATTTCTTAGAAAAATGGAATATTTCAATATTTGACAAAAAAAGTTATCTATGAGATTTCTTCCTTGAGCAGGCATGGTTTTATGACCAATCCTTAATTATAGATAAACCTAACCCATATAAATTCAGTTACTGATTTCAGACTAATAATATGTGCATCTAAAGACACTAATATACTCAAGATCTATGTGCAATACGCATATGTAAGAAAACTGTCAATAGAAAGAACTGCTAGTATCAGAATGCAAATTTGCAATACATGAAATACAAAATGAGACTTAGACCAAATGAAGAACTATATAACTATAGCTTTTTTATAAACTATATAGATTTTTGGTTTTTAAGATGGTAATACACCTCCTTATAAATCAATATACTAATATTTTGCAAAAGCTACACCTTCTTGACATGGCAGGCCTGTGAATACTCAAAGATTAGGTTATTCCTTCTATTGTGCAATTCATACACCCTCTCATTACAAGACCAATGCATTACAATACAAAGAAAAACTGGGAGGGGGATACAGAGGAAGAGATTAGGTGCATGGAATCCAATTTACTTTTACTGCATGCACAGTAGAAAATAGAGGAATTGCTAAATATTTAACATTTGTCCAATAATCATTTCCTGCCTTATAAAGGAAAATAGAACAGATTTTCTTGAAAGTCAAATCAATAGAATTCAATAGAATTTACAAAAGTTTTGTAAACCATAAATATGGTTTAAGATTCCCCCATCCCGAACAAAAAGCCTACTAGCTAGTATCCAAATGGTAACCTCAAAATTAACTGCTAAAATGAGGTGTATGATCATTAAATATTGCAAGATACCAAAAATGCACATTTTCCAATCTTTTATACAAAAAGTATTAGTTTTTACCTTAATCCAACTTGAATTAAATCACTTACAGTACTGGCATAATGGTCTATTTCTTTTTCTACTTTATTCTGGCAGGGTAGGCTGAACTGGATTTTTGATATCCATTTTTGTCTAAATTCTACTTAAGTTTAAAAAAATAAAAAATCAGCTACCAATGAAGCTTTTTTCTACATGAAATTCCAGGCTACTTAAAAATAATCCAGAAGTTAATATATCCACAGAGAACACACAATTTGTCAGATCACATAGGAAGTAAAATGTAATTTGCACACACCAAAAGAATTAAAATTGCTGAGGTTATCACATGTTTAATATTCCTCATTGCCAGTTTACATTTGGTTCTGGAGTCAAATACTAAGTTTAGTGATTTAATTATACTATTTTGTGGCAGTAATTTGATTTCTATCAACTGTCACACCAAAACGTATTTAATTAGAATTTGAATTTATGCCCGAGTTGGAAAAATGTAACTATAGGACTTGCACCAAAGAAGCAGAATTTCCAGTAAGTCACAAAATGAAACCTTCAGGTGACAAGTTAGGAGATGAAATCATGGTATAGATTCTTAGGTTACATTAAGTACAAATCAAATTACAAGTACAAATCACAGTGTCTAAATTGAGCTAATATTGTCTATATTTTGATTAAAAATAAAATTTGGGTTAAGCTGAGATTGCCCAAAGGATTATGTTCAAAATTGGTTCAATTGGTTATGTTCAAATACATGATGCTGCATGATGCAGCATTCCTACAGTCTATGTAAAAATCAGCCACAGGACTTCCATTGACCACAATGAAGACAAAAGCCATTATGTATAATCAATGGAAACACTTACTGAATCATTAGGAAGTCCTTCAGTAAGATGAAGACAAGGTTCCTAAAGCACATATGTCAGCACATATACGTGAGCACACACACACAAACACAGGTTTTCAGCTGTTTCTAAATGATTCTTTCTTTCTTCTTTTTTTAAATAGCTACTCTTTCAAATTAGCTTGCAACTATTTAACTTTTATAAAACATGTGCAGATGTTTTCAAATCCAACTCAGATTTAAGTTATGTTCATAAAAAAATGAAAGTAAGCTTCAATTAACTGAGTCAAAGAGTATACTTTTATTCTCACTGAATTGTACTCATGGCATGTACTATATCACGGGTGTCAAACTTGCCACGTGACGTGACGTGTCGTGACATATGTGACTCTTTTTGCATGGGCGCAGCTTGAAACCTGCGGGCCAGAAGTTTGACACCTCTTTACTATATGGTAAATTTTATTTTATTCCTTAGTTTTTGTGAGTGAGTTGTTACAAATCTTTGGTCTCCTTTCGTCAACCAGAAGGAAGTAAATTATTCACACACTATTTCTTAGCTGCTGGAGATACCATTTTCTAGATATGCTTGGTCATCATGCTAAGACATAGTATAGTGTTGTATTTGGGTTTGACTTAAGATGCTATTGAGAACTTAGTCATTATGGTTTGTTTCATTGCTTAATAATTTGTGCAAATATGGCCAATTGTTGCCTAGTCAGAAAACCATGAGAAAGTAAGCCATAACGATGTGTATTCATACCACTTCCTTTCTACTTATCTTAACTTATTTGCAATTCCCTGGGAGAAAAAGCTCTTTTTTTCTTAGGAAATCAACTATTTCTATCGCAGGATTTTCACTTTCCACATAGTCCCTACCTTCTGCAGCCTTCCATCTATTTCATTATTCTTGTAACCAGGGCTTTTTTCTCATAGAACACCCAGAACGGAGTTCCAGCACCTTTTTTGGATGGAACCTTGTAGGGTAGGCAAGGCGGGTTGTATGACGTGTGTGAGTTCCGGCACTTTTTTTTTTTAGAAAAAAAGCACTGTTTGCAACTGATTTCTTACCCTAACCGATGTCCATTTGCTTCAGCAAAACGTAAGCTTTATAGCTAACATTTGTATCATGGGTTTTAAAAGCTGGCTTCATTTAATTATTATTGAATTACAGAAGAAACAAAGATATCACTAAGTAAATAATCATTGATTTACACAACAGAAATTCTACAAGTCTAGTTTTAAAGGAAAGTATTTGTAGCTCAAGGCTGAAATGAGGAGTCCTTGGTGCTCTCCGAGCTTGGCTGTTTTATTGCAGATTTTTCATTACCCAAACTAGGTAACGTAATCATCATGAAATGTCTGCAAGAAAAGATCCAAGTTCAGAGAGCACACCAAGGATCTCTCAAGTCTAGCTTTGATAATAAGTTATCAAAGATATTTGGTAAAAAAAAACCATAATAATATACATTGCCACCATTTGTCCAAAGCTAGAAAATGTAGAAAAGCAATCTAAAGCAGAAGTAAAACAAATTGGATGCAAGAACAAATTGAAAATGTTTTTCTTAGCATGAAAAATTACCATACATAATTGCAACTCTAAGTAATCAGTTGGAATTAATGACGTCAGAGAGAACTAGTAAATTCTTCATTTTGACAAAATATTCACAAATTTAACCTCTTATTGAAATGTAACAACTTTCATAAGGTGCATCCTTTTTCAGTAATAGAATTATTCTAAATCAACCTGAATTAAATTTTAACATTGTTTAAACATGGTTATGTAATTTTCTTTCCTTTTCATTTCTAGAAGGGGTGTAAAGAAATACCATGAATTATAAAATATTTTGATGTGTGTATAACGCATAGGACCCGTTTGGCAGAATGCTAAACCATGGATGGTCAGGATGGTCTGCATGAATCATTGTGAATTATGGACTTGCAAATCAATTCTGGGTGGTCCTAAAAGGATGTGGGAAAATTATTTCAAAAATTTAAATAATCTATTACAGTCTTTGCTAACCATTTTTATTATGGCTTGGTTATTTGAAGCAATTAGTTACTAATATGTGCTCTAATAAAAACAGGTAATGTTTGTTAATTAAAGCTCAGAGCAAAAGTTTTTGATCACCTCTTTCAGTGTCTCGTGAGGAACGAAAGAAAATGAGCTAAGGACTAACCACAGCTTATGTATATAATATTTGTTGCGTTTGTTTAAATAAAGAGCACTGCCCTCCAAAAACCTTTCATTATTCTGCAAAATACTGCAGCGTTGAGGAGATACCTGGGGAACCACCAGCAGAAGCTCTTTACGTGATGTTATTTGTCTGATTTTTTTGTGCTCCTTCACCTAATATGGAGCAAATTAGCAACACAATAATTAACTATGCTTTGTGGATGCCATCTTTGTTTTAGATGTTGCTTCATTGGCCACTTTTTGTTATCATACTGTATTTCAGTGATTTTAACATAGTTTGGGATGATATTTGGAAATATATCTCACTATAGTTAGGGATTATAGTTAGGGATTATCCATGTCAGATAATTCGAAGCATGTTCTGAATTCAGCTGACTAACAATTAACATCTACCCAATACATTTCTCACCCATATGACAGACATGGAGTTATTCGTGTTTTATCAATTTGCATATTTAATCTAAGGATTTCAGCATTCACTTAAGATTGAAATTCTTATTGATTTCTCATATATACTTAAATCATCTTAACTTCAACTCTGAAAATTAATATTTCCGCCTAAGCATTTTGAGGTATATGAGAAAAATACAATAATATAATTACAAAACATAATCACGATAATTCTATAGCCATAGCTATATAACATCTCTATTAATCACTGAACAGATATCTAACCAATTAGAGCCATCTCCAAATATTGCAAACCAATATATAATTATGCTGGTAAGTATTAAAGTGACTTCCAGATTTCTGCAAAAAAGTAAACAGAAATTTAGCTATTAAATATGCAGGAGCTAAAAAAAATGGACTCAGGTAAGATTTAAATAAATAAATGGGAAACTGTGGCCCACATCTCACGATTGTAAGATGTCATGGAATGTAGAATTTCATTATCAGAATTAGTATTAACTTGTGCTTGTGTGATACAAGGGCAGAGAAGCACATGGTTGCCACTTGGTAGCAGTTGCATATTCATTATAATTTCCAACAATTCTGAGTTTATAAATGGTCAGGAGCACTACATGAACTGGTAAGACATATTGTTTTTATTCTGCTGTGTTATCTAAAAGATTATTTATTAATTAATTGATGAAGTACAGATTAGAAAGAGAAAAACATAAATAGCTATTTCCTGTGAAGTGGCTGCATTGTAAGTTAACTGCATTTTCTTTTGATTCAACCTGTGTGCTTAAGATAATGATCTAAACAGCAAGTAATTTGTTGGTATAATGAAAAGGAGGTCATTACTCCTTATTAATTGTTGCTTGTATTGATAGCACATTTTATTTTGATTACCAACTCACAGTTGAATCTTTAACAATCCATTTAGTGTCAGTGCTTCAATCAAAGAACTAATAATATACGAGGGGGTTATATGAAACTGTACTTCTACATCATTTAGATATATATAAAACAAAGTGAACAAAACATTTTTCTTAAAATAAATTTCAACTAACCCGCTATGATAAACAATTGTAAACACACAACTGCATTTGGAGGGAAGACTAAAACAATCTCTATGAGAAGAAACATAGCAAAAAGTATAAATGGAAGGAATACAGAGATTCATCTCTGTACTATTTAATGTCTTCTAGGCTGATGAAGTATATTTTTTTAATATAAGCCCATTAGGTTTTCTGTAAGCTTTGATTTCAAGCATGCACTAATCTTTGTTAAAGAAAATCATATAAAACAGGAAAAGCAGACAATCTTGAATAAAAGCACTCTTTATTCATAATTACTATTACTATTAGTTTATTCTTGGTGTGTCACCTAATCACCTAATCATTTATTTCCGTATATCAGCCAAACAGATATAAAACAACTCACCACTGAACCGGCTTAGTCCATAAATATACTTTATTTTTATTGATCATCATTACTTCAACAAAGAACCATTCAATCCAAATAATTTTGTCTTGCTTTAAAGATTCTCTTTTTCACCCATCTGCCTTTGTAACAGGCTATCTATTTCTAACGTTTATTTCCCTACCAAAAAAGAAAGGAAAAGAGACTGCTTCAACATTAATGCAACACTATATTGACATTAGCAGCTATTGGTCAGTGCTTAATAAAATTAAGTATTTTAAGATATGTGATCTGATGGCCTAGTATGTTACAAAATATGAAACAGAAAATACATGACAAATACTAATCATAGCAAACCAACTGGTTAATGCTAAAGAGTCACACCAAAAGTCTATCCAGTTTGGCACTTCATTTACATGAGCTAGCCAGATGCTAATGGAACATCTACAGACAGGATAAAAGCACAGCATCACTGCTCTTCTTGGGTTCTTCTGCAACTGGAATTCAAAGGAGTAATGTGTCTGATAAAAAAGGGCAATCTCTTCCCCTTGAGAGGGGATCCAAAGTAACTTCCATAAATGGTAGCTTGATCCCAATGGTTTCAGACTATAAATATACACTCACCCACTATCATTTTAACATTACTTTAACAGTAACAGAGATAGAAATGTGGTGAGACAGTGGAATATATCAATATCTTACTATATACAAAAGAAAATATCTCAGAGAGCATCAAGAAATCTACATTTTGTTTGTGTCGTCAATTGAGAAAAACCCTATTTACCAACTAAATTATCTTGTATGAAACAGGAAATAGCAAAAAACAACAATAACAATCAAACAAAATCCATGAAAATTCATAAATTACAATTCAGAATGTACGGAAAACATGTCCTCTATTAATATTTTACTCTCAGTTCTAACATTAAGTGTATAACACAGCTATCCAGGGACAACCTGTTGCACGTTCTATATATTAACAAATTTAATGTGACAGGAACCCTCAGCAATGTAGTATATATATGCAGAAACTTAGCTACTTGTACCCATTACACACATCTTTGCACATTCTGGACTATAGTGAATATATTCACTTAGCAACAACTCACAGACCTATGTTACAAAAACCATGTTTCCTAAGATTGGACAGAAAGTTATTCACTTTGAGGAATGGAGGCAGATCATCACAAAGCATTATAACAGCATAGATGCAGGATTTTAATACTTAATTTCTATTCATATTAGGACGTCTCACTGATTTTTAAACAGACTTACATCTGAATAGCTAACACCAAAGACTGGATTGCACTAAAAAACTAAGGAACTTCTTACTACGAATGTTAATTATATGACCATATTTACGATGCAAAAAGAAATTTATCTAAACTTCTTACATCTCTTGGTGAGAATTATATCTGCACTACAGCTTCTAGAAACATGTTTCTAACACATATAAGAGGAAAAATAATTAAACCAAACCTAAAAAAGTCATTGTACGGGCAGGTATTTCTTTCTCATATTGAAGCCAAATATGTATCATGGAAAAAACAGTATCAGTGGAAATTTTGGCAAAAGTCAAGATGGAACATAAAACAATATTATTAGCAATACATATGATAATTCAGTAAAATTGTTCAAGAATTACAAAAAAAACAAATCAAGGGTGAGGAAAACAATATATAACTTACAGAAACTGGTAACCATAGATGCTACAATACTTCGAATAATCAATTTGAAAAGATGAAAAAGCTTACAGATCCTGCCATTCCCATCCTTTTCCTTCACAGATTCACAGTTCTGTATTTTCAATAATTCTCAACGCCTCTAAGCAAAATGGATTTATTAGGATGCTATTTTAAAAGACCACAGGAGTTCTATATGCCAATAAAGATTAGACAAACAATAACTGCTAACCATTGTGCATACTCTGATAAACAAACCTGTTCACAAACTAAGCACCTTATTGTATTCCTACTGTTACCTCCACTAATCCAACTAAAACAGTCAAGACAACAGCTTGGAGGGTCATGAAATGAAATGAAAATTGAAAACAAAGGCTTCCTAAACCTCTTGAAATCAACGGAAAAATCACTCTCGTCCTTCTGTGTTTTGGAGGCATTTAAGTGTTCGCAATATTATTTTTTTTTGTCATATGTTGACTTTTTGTATGCTGAATCAATACAAACTGGAGATCATAATCCAAACAGTGAAAACACAAAAACTAAACAGTTATTCATCCTAAAACTTGCAAACTCAATACTTTAGATAACACTTTGCCAATACAAGGTCACACACAATCCAAGAGAAACTATAAAAAGGGCACCAAATACACAATGTTACTCAGCATTATTCTGCTTACTTCTAGTGAAAGGTAGGACCATAAACACTGCAAATGAAAACAATAAGTGGCAACACTACATGTATCACAAGTGAACAAAATATTTGCCTCCCTGGCAGGGAGTAAAAGTCAAAACCTATAGCACAAAACTGAACCAGACACATTATACAAATAAACAGTATTAACAAAAAAAAAAGTCCAGATATTAGTTGTTTCATTGTAAAAGGAAGCTCGTGTCCCTGTTGGTCATCTCACAGAAGCTGCAGCAAACCATCCTCCACCTCCAAAGGTGGTCAAAAAAGTATTGCCCTCAGGTGTACATCACCCTGATTTCCCACTAAGCAACCGTTTCCTACAAAAAAGCTTCACCTCTACCCCATTAAACCCTTTGCAGAGAATAACCAGATCATGAAAAGAAGAGCGTGGAGTTTGAAAGTCGGGGAAAAAAAGCAACCCTTTCGTTTTCTTTTACTCCCTTATGCAAACATATTTAAAAGAGAGATCTTGGAGACACCTTTGTCCTGGAGCCCTTACCTCTTTTTGGCCTGGGGAAGCTGTCATGCAAGTGAAAGACGACTTTCTCCACAAAGTGCTGAATGTTACTATGCTCGGGTCCTCTAACAAATACCATCCAGTCGTGAGTAAAACCTTCCACGGTGGGTTTCTTCCTCACCTGGGCTCGATGGCCAAGCTCCAGTTTCACCTGAACAGCGCACTAGGCAGAGAGAGAGAAAGAGAGAGAGAGTGAGTGAGTGAGAGAAAGAAGGATAACAATGAGTACCAGAGGAAAAGCAAGGATACCTCCCCCCCCCTCCCTTCCCTCAACTCCATTCCTGTAGATTTTCAAGGTTCCCTGAAAAGGACAAAAAGAAAACACACACAAAGAAAATAGCCGCCTGCTTATGGAGGGGTAAGACACCATTCTCCTGACTTTTAAAGAGACATTGCCAGTTAGGAGAAGCAGCTGGGATTGTAACGGAATGCAGGCAACCTCGAGGCCAGGGGGCTGGGTGCAGAATTTGGGGTTTGGGGGGACGTGGGACAGGAGGAAGGAAATAAGGGGAGAAGAGAACTAATTCCTGAAGGGGTCCGTTCCCAACAAGAAGCTATGACCCCCCCCCCCAAAAAAAAAGCGGGAGGAGGGGAAGAGGAGCGGACCAACATTACTATTATTTCATATTGGGGGCTTGTCGGGTTTTCAACGGGGCTGGCCTTTCAAGTTCCATTGGAAACGCGCTCCGTCGAGCCAGAGAGATCTCGCCTCAAAGTCAACAGCAGAGGGGAGAAGAAGAGGGCGAGAAGCAGAACAGGAGGCGCTGCGACTGAAGTAGTTTCAAAAAAACCCATTTTTGTTTTTTTTTCAGGAGAAGGAGCTTCTCGTCGCCCGCCTCACCGTCACGCGCGGGTATATACACACACACACACATGCATACACCTAGCCACGCGCAGCCAAGAGGAAGACTTATCGGGGGAGGGGTGGGAAAGGGGTGCCGCCAGCTGTCAAGAAAGCCACGCCGGGGAGAGAAAACGCACCATCCTGAGAGGCGCCTTCCTGAGCGGCGAGCCCGTTTTCCCCCCCTTGCAACTGTACTCACGGCTCCCCCCCCCCCTGGGCGCGCGGCGGAGGCGGGTTGCTGCCGCTGCTGCCGCCGTCGCCGCCGCCGCCGCTGCTGCTGCAGAAATATGGCTGGATTATTATCCGCCTCCCGTGTGCGTGTGCGCGCGCGCTCCATGCAATTGCCCAGAGAGGAGGGGAGAGGGAGCGCGCGGCGGCGGCGGCGGCGGCGGGGAGGGAGGGAGGGGGGGGAAGAGACGAAGAGGAAGCAGCACGCGAGAGAAGGGTTGGCGGTATCGCCCCCCCCCTCTCTCCCTCCTTCACCAACCTCTCGCTATATAATTGGCAGCGCTGGAAGAAGAAGAAGAAGAAGGGAAGGGCAGGAGTGGGTGGGGGGGGGAGGAAAGACGGGGCGGAGAGGAGGAGGAGGGGGGGTTGCTCTTCGCATGTACTCACCGAATTGGCCATGCCTGGGGGCCTTGGGGGGGTGTCTTCGGCTCTCCCCGCCCCCACCCTTCCAGCTCTAATTCATGAAGAAACGGAGAATGCGCACAGGAAAGGAAAGCCCATGGCCGACGTTTTCGCTCGCTTTCGCCCCGAGGCTCGTTATTTTTATTTTTATTTATTTTTTTCCGCCCGCTGATAGTACTGCTGCTGCTGCCGCCGCCGCCGCCGTCGCCTTCTTCCTTGTCTGTCGCTCGCTCCTTATTAAACTAAGCCCCCGGCTCTGGCTGCTGTGAGCCCTACCGAGAGCATGCGCCCTGGTGCACTCCTGTGCCAATTCCTGACACTCTCATGGATACAACACCGGGCCGAAAGAGGAAAGGGGGGGGGGGGAAGAGGGGAGGGAGGAGGGGGGGGTGGTGGTAAAGAGAAAAGAGGCAGAGCCAATCAAAAGCGACCAGGAGTCCGGAATAATAATAATAATAAGGCGAATAATAACGCTAATAATAAGCAACGATCGGAAGAAAAGAGTGAAGGAAACCCGCGTGCAGCTCGGGGCCGGGCGAGGCGCGCAGCCTGCCAGCCTCCCCGCCCCACCGCGCACACACTTTTCCGTGCAGCGCCTTAAAGTAACAGGTTTATTGAACGGAGGGAGGGAGGGGTGGGAGAGCCGAAAACTGCCCAACCTCAAAAAGTAAAAGTCCTGGGATCTGACAATAAAAAACGGATTTAAAAACTGCTGGAATGCAGAACGTATGTCTGACAAGAACCCTTTTTAGCCGGTAGCGAAAAGGGTGGAAAGGAGAGGCGGGGGGGGGGGGGGGGCTTCTTTGGGGTGATGAGGCAAAACGGCTGGAGTTTCCCTTGGCTTGAATTTTCTTTTAATGGAGACAAAGATCTTTTTAAATAAGAACTTGGAGAAGGAAAGGAGGGTGTGTGTTATGTGTGCGTTTCAAAAAAAAAAAAAAAAAAACATCTCGGAATTCCTGCATTACTTCAGCAGTTGCCAATGCATGTTTAAGTGATACTGAAATGACGCTGGTATGCGTTTTTGTACAAAGTGATTGGAAAAGTGCTTCGTGGAAGAAAATCAAATGCCTTCAATCAAATAAGGTGTGCGGCTGGAAAAATTGAAGCAACTTGTAATTGCGTTCATTTTAAGACTAAGAGCATACCGGTGAAGCCAAAGAAACACTTTTTTCGTTAGATCACAATTAGTGTTCTTTATGTCAATAAATAAGCATTGATTGATTCCAGTATAAAATTAGCTGTGGGATTACTGGTAAGATGAATAGGTTAAGAAATGAAGGAATGGAGAGATGTCCTGCTCAAAGGCCTGCTGGCAGGTCTGGGTTGTTGTCTCTAAACCCACCCTACAAGATTCTGTTTTACCAAAAAAAAAAAGTAGAAAAAGAGATTCATATGATACCAGAAATCCTAGAAGGATGCACACAGAATATGTAATAGAAAAAGAATAAATAGCCTTCATTCAGCTCCCCTTGATTAAAAAAATAAAAAAGCATAAATATGAACATATTCTCTGACCTGAAGTAGCACTCTCAAAATAGCAACCGCAATCAATTATTGACTGGAGTGGTTATAAACTGTACTTGAAACCAGATACATTTTAGCAATTAGCAATTGTAATCCTTAAAAAGAGCAATAATCTGGCTCAATTTCTGAGGGACAGGGAAATAGTTGCTTTTCCTAAAGTTATTGCTACATCTTCAAGATAGATTAGTGTGCATATGTACACATGTAGCTGAAATGAGAAGAAAGTAGGGCCATAGCAATCTTTAAATTCAATTCTTTCCTATTCAGGTAAAATACCAAAATGCCCTTTAAACTCAAATTCAAATTATATATAAGTTTAATAAATAATAAAAGTTTTCTACTTTGTGAACGTTTTACTGGTCTTAATAAAGATGCTTTATTTTTAAAATGTTTTTATGTACTTTAAATATTTTATTTTTTGTTTTCTATTTCTTGGGGATTCCGAACACAAGTTTTTCTGAGAAAGAAAGGCTAGTAAGAAGAGAATTCTAACACACTTTTTTTCAGTGGCATCCCTGTCTCCAACAATGCAATGCTATATATGTACATGTAGAAGTAAGCCCCACCGTGTTCAGAAGGGAGGGTCTTCTAGAATCTAGATTGTCCCCTTGAGAGTTGGAACAGATTTTCTGATCTGTTAAGACAATGGATATCAGAGGCAAATAAATCAATGAAAGTTCTCTTGTAGTCTCTGAATTTTTCTTTTGGGACCTTCTTAAGATCCCAAAATCATTTCTTAATGGGACCTTCTTAATCTTACTGGGTCTGTACACTTCTAATTGGGAAGGATGGAATAAGTGTAAGCAAAGTGACTCCAGGATATTCGATATAGTAGACGTAGAATATTGAGTGGACATACACTGTAACGAAGATGTTTTGTGTATAGTACTGAAAACAGTTTAATTGATAACAAAATACACATTTCCTAAACACTGTAATGGAAGAGTGGCTAGATGTAAACATGGAAAATAAACAGCGGCTTTTGGGCCCAAATAGAACTCTGTGTAATTTTAAAAAATTAAATTGATTCCTTATATTATTTTGGTGATTTTAAAGATTCTTATTTGAAGACTCTTGTGTCTACCATTTACCAGTTGTAACTGCAGCTTTGGTTAAAATGTTGTTTAGGCATTTATTTCTTCATTTCAATAATAGTCAAACTGTTTTCCAAAGTGTTCTGTGTTTTCTTTAAAACACACCACAGGTTCAACATCCAAAATTGAATTCAGCAGACAGTGATAATACCCAAGTTATTTGTTGGGAGGAAGGCTGGTCCTACCTTTAATAACAATAAGCTATTTGTGTCAATGTCAGATTTGGAATAATATTTCATTATAGTTTAAACCCCTATTGCATGTTTATTGTCCGATATGAGGAAAGCAAGTGAAGATTTCTGGTCTTTTTATTGACATAACTGATTGCTTTAGTTATTACAAATCTTAGTTTGATTGGTAATCGTGTTTTTCTTTTCTTTCTTTCTTCAAAATGGGTCGAATCTTTATGTAAAATTGAGATAGTGTCAGGAAACATGAAAAAGACAACAAAACCAAAGCAAAATATAGAAAAGGAGGCAACACTACAGTACACCTACAAAATTGAATAATTTGTGGTGAAATTCATGATGGATAAAGCCATTTACCTCAAAGCTTGAAAAATAAAAAACTAAATACACTTCATTGGAGAGGCAAGACAAAAAAAATAATGAAAACGTGTACTTATGACATCTATGTGCATCTTCTACATTATGGAGGATAGGTAACATACAAATGATTGTATAATAAAGAAAAGATTGGGTATACAACGGATACACAAAATAAATAAGGACTAGGTCATTTATAACCTACAGAATACATGCCACCTTCTGGATCCATCTTTTCAGCCCCAGTATTGTGCCACCAAAGTGCAGAAGCAAATTTCCAATTTTCAGCACTTTTTTTCCTTCAGCTAAAATAAATGTTAAATCACTAGTGTATAATACCAAAACTATGTTGCTTGAGTCCTCCCTCAAATGAACAAGGTTCAGTCTCACATCCTCCAGTAAAATCATTATCACTTGCCTTTCATAGGATCAAATCCACAGTCGATCAGTAAAGGATCTCCCCATCTCTCATGCCAAAAAGAATACCCATCCTTTCAAGTGTACAAAAGGGGTATGCAATTCTTACATTATCATCAGAAGAAAAGGGAGAAGGAAATCTCTCCCTGCATCCCACAGCATTGCCTTCACCTATGCCAGGGGTAGGCTATCTTGGCTCTTTTATGAGTCGTGGACTTCAACTCCCAGAGTTCCTGAGCCAGGAATTCTGGGAGTTGAAGTCCACGACTCATAAAAGAGCCAAGGTTGTCTTCCCCTGATCTATGCTGAGAGGTTATAGGGGTGCCCAAGGAAGGAGAGGGAGGTCCATTTGCTGTACGTAAGCCTGTTCACACAGTATTGAACTTTACTTGTGGAAGTGAGTGCACAAATAACACCAATACTTGAAATTAAGGGGGTTCAGTTCAAGTCAGACTCCATTTGGTGGACCAGCCATGGTGGCAGTTGTAGGGAAGGCATTTCTACTGGAAACCTTTTAGATGTGCCTGGCTGAGGAATTCTGGGAGTTGAAGTCCCCAAGTCATAAAAGGGCCAAGTTTGAAGACTCCTGATATAGTGATTCCAGAAGTATTCCCATTGACTTTGACAGTTAACCACTGCAGCATAAATTACAATCCCTTTTTGCAATAGGTTGCCTGACATTTGTGTTGAATAAAATGACATAGGTTCAGTGGTGGGATTCAGCCGGTTCGCACCACTTCGGCAGAACCGGTAGCTAATTTTTTTGTTGCCCAGGCCCAGAATGGACTTCCGGAAGCGGCATCCACACAGAGAACCGGTTGTTCACATATTTGAATCCCACCACTGCCTAGGTTGCTGAAAAATGTTAATCAGTAAGTCAACCTTACATTATTCAGTTGAAGATTCACAGTTGAAAAGAATAATGAAAGCAGTTCTTGCTCTGAATATACAATAGAGGATATTTTAAAAATAAAAATTGCTTCCAGCAAGCTTGTAAAATGGATTGCTTGTGTTCCTCTTTGATGGACTCTGCAAACCTCACCCTGAAAAAGATCTACAATGAAAAACAAACAATGTGCAAGGGTTTGGGAGGTAAAGGTTGGAAAGATTCTTAATACATAGGTAAAGTTAGACACTCACTGTGAACCTGGCAAACTTACCTTAAGAAACAAAGGGAAAGAAAAATGCAAGGAATGTACTGATTGAATAAATGCAACTGGTGATGATGGATTAGAGGAGGAAAATGGCACCTCTAATAATATTTAAGAACTGCTTTTATCATCACTCATTGCACTGTGGCATCCTTTGGAAGATTTTAATTGCTTTATAATTCAAAGTTTAATTCAAAGCACACGAATGAGTTAACTCTTGTAAATAATTACAAGAGAAATACATTTCTCTTCCCCAGCCCAGAAAATTGTGCTACATGATTCAAACGATTATGTAATTACAATTATGTAATTGTTTGAATCATGTAGCACACTTTTCTGGGCTGCTGGGGAAGGGAAATGTATTTATATTGTTTACAAAAGTTAACTCATTCATGTGCACACATGCACACATATATACATACAGTACATGCAGTATTGCAGTTAGCAATATTTTCCCCATGCTTTGGGGTGAGCAATTTCCCATCTGACCATTGCAATTTACAATCCATAGTTTAAAAACAACCCAAGGTTTCAAATGAAATCTTTCTGTTTTTATCCTGTTATCTGGAACAATGGGAAATGATGTGTTCAGCCAGCAGATGGCGTAAACAATCTTTGAACTTTTGTCCTCACTTGACCTCTTCCAAAGGACCCTACGATTCTTGGTCAGTCTGAGTTTCACCATGTAAGGTGTATTCAAGTCTAAATTAATGCAGTAGTTAGTCACTTAGAGCAATTTGCTGCTAAGACAATACATACATGTATGCAGACTCTAAAGGCAGAGTCCAGGCAATAGTTTTGTCACT
This sequence comes from Protobothrops mucrosquamatus, assembly GCF_001527695.2. Lineage (NCBI taxonomy): Eukaryota > Metazoa > Chordata > Lepidosauria > Squamata > Viperidae > Protobothrops > Protobothrops mucrosquamatus. The sequence continues at coordinate 221,370 of NW_015387597.1, forward strand.
GGTTAGGGATACTTCAATGCATATTTGTGCGTGTTGGTACTCAGGCCACATTTGTGAAGCTCTTTTCACCTTATGGTTGAGATCATGCTTTTCTTATAGCTGAACGTAGTTGCAAAGCTCACATGGTACAAATTATAGTGCAAAAACAAAGCGGAACCATCTGTGGCCTCAAGGTCACTATAGAGTCAGTTAGTTGCACCTCTGAGAATCCCTACACATAATGTAATGTGTGCACACATTACAATTACAATAGGCCAGTGCCAGAAATATTTTCAGGTGCATGTACATTTTAACAGCTTATGCCCACTGCTACTTACAAGTCTCAAATTACCTTATATTGTATTTCGTGCATTTGTTGTATGTGCCTGGAGTATACTTCACCTGATCTACAATACAAACACAAAATATAAGTAATATTGGAATCACATTTAAGACCACAATGTAGCCATGCACCACTAAGCCACTCTGTTTTGTATCCACATTACTGGTGTCTGATATTTAACAAATGGGTTCATATGTCATGCAATAAACCATGTTTTTTTTTAAAAACAACAACAACAACGCATCAACCATGTTTTTATTTAGCATCATTTGAAAATCCAGTCTATGTAGCTTAGTAAAAATAGTTTGATCATCACAGAAAACCTGTGCCTACTGTTTCACAGACTATCGTGGAAACACTCCTCTTAGGTATTCTGAGATTAGAATTTCTGCCGGAGAGGTAAAAAAAAAAAAATCAAGATAGAAGCTGTGATTATGCAATTAAAGCTCTACCCCTTTTTAATGCGCATTATGGATGCTCTAAATTCTCATCCTAAATTTAGTCCTGCCTTAGGCATGAAAACTGGGTGACTCAAGGTCATTCACTATCAGCCAAATACACTGCACAGGGTTGCTGTTGTGGGGAAAATAGGCAAAGGAAGGAGTATTAGATATGTTCATTGCCTCAAATGTATATATTGGGAAAGCCTACCAATAGCTGGAAAGGGTTGGATTAAAAAACAACATTGAGGCATTGATCATAGCAACACAGAAGCAGCTACTATGCGCCAGATCCAAAAAAGCAGGGGTCTACCAAACTAGATAAGACTCAAGGTGCAGTCTATGCAGAGATACCTACCTCAAAGACAGTTCAACACACAGTGGCAGGGTGTAAGATTCAAGCAAGAACAGCATACACTGAATGGCACAACTAAGCAGCTGGCATTATGTACAGGAACGTCTGCATGGTCTTTGGGCTGGACCTTCCCAAGTCTAGGTGGGATATTTCACAGAAGGCCATGGAGAAGAAGAGGGCTAAAATCATGTGGGACTTCCAGATCCAGATAGACAGACAGGTACTGGCCAATCAACCAGATATCATGGTAGTAGACAAGGTTCAAAAGACAGCAGTGGTGATAGATGTAGTGGTGTCACTTGACAGCAAAATCAGGAAGAAGGAGTGTGAGAAGCTGGAGAAGGACCAGAGCCTGATGAAGGAACTAGAAAGAATGTGGTAGCACATGGTCCCAAGTGCTCCTACCAATTGTGATAGGAGCAGTTGGGTCCATGACTCCTAAGCTGGGACAGAGACTCCAACAGATGCCATGAAAGACATCAGAGCTCTCTGCTCAGAAGAATGCTGTGCTACAAACAGCTAAGATATTGTGCAGAATCCTCAAATTCTCAGTCCTCTGGTAGAGGACGCAATATTGAGGAACATGCACAACATCCATTATATGAGTGAGAAGGGATTTTATAATTTGTTTATGGCTTGAATAGAAATATAAAGGTATTCAATTCTATTCCACACCTTCTTCACTTTAGGAGTAACCATGCTAGTCTTTTGCAGTGAAAAATAAGGCATCTTGTGACAGCTGAAAGACTAACAAATCTATTGTGGGGAATATCCAGTGGCCACTTCATTGTGTTCTATGAAAGCCAATGCCATAAGCATTCCTTAGTCTTTAAAGTGCTAAATTCTCTTTATTGTTTCTCCTGTACTTAGGCTGCTTCATAAACCAGTCGGCAATGATGATAATTTCAACCAGTAAAAGAGCTTCTGTTCACCATTTCTGAGTGGATCTCAAGTAGCTTTTGAAATTGAAATTGGAGCTAATGCGCACAAGCTGCAAGGAACAAGTTCTTGTCAATATTTTAGCATTCTTCTTACCCAAATATTATTACAATTCTTGCAGCAGGGGTGACTCATGATTTTTTTTAAAAAAAGTTTTGTCTCTCAGACACAATAGCTGGGTTCACAAATCAAACTCTCTCTTTATATTTTAGCTAGGTATACCATGATTAATTTCTCTGTATTTTGTTGATTATGCTATAAATGGCTGGATTCCCACAATTCACTACATCAAGTCCACACACCCAAACCATATTGGGGGCTTTGTCTTTTGTGTGAATGAGCAATTTCTTTCTATCACTGAGAGGAATTGTGTAACAAGGATGAAGAAGCTACTATATCTGGCCCACAAAAATCTGAACCATGACTAAATACCAACAATTAACAAGCAATATTATAACTCTTTCTTGCCATTTGGTTTTGCAACCCAGATAGGATACATCTTTAAGAAACACATGAGCAAATAAGATTCTTTCTCTTCCTATTTCCTACTAGACAAGCTTAATACAGGTAGTCCTCAATTTAACAACTACAATTGAGCCCAGAATTTATGTTGCTAAGTAAGAAAATTGTTAAGTGAGTTTTGCCCCCATTTTATGACCTTTTTTGCCACAGTCGTTAAGTGAATTACTGCAGTTGTTAAATTATAACATGGTTGTTAAGTGAATCTAGCTTCCCCATTGACTTTGCTTATCAGAAGGTCGCAAAAGTGATTGGTTGACCCCAGGACACTGCAACCATCATAAATATGAGTCAGTTGTCAAGAATCTGAAGGTAAATCACATGACCATGGAGATGCTGCATAGGTCATTTCACAGGTTTAATCTGTGAGAAATGGTCATAAGTCACTTTTTTCAGTGCTGTTGTAACTTTGAACGGTCAATAACAATAGCAATAAAGTTGGAAGGGACCTTGGAGGTCATCTAGTCCAAGCCCCTGCTCAGGCAGGAAACCCTATACCATTTCAGACAAATGGCTGTCCAGTCTATTCTTAAAAACTTCCAGTGTTGGAGCATTCACAACTTCTGGAGGCAGGTTGTTCCACTGATTAATTGTTCTAATTGTCAGGAATTTTCTCCTTAGTTCTAAGTTGCTTCTCTCCTTGCTTAGTTTCCATCCGTTGCTTCTTGTCCTGCCTTCAGGCGCTTTGGAGAATAGCCTGACGCCCTCTTCTTTGTGGCAACCCCTGAGATGAACTGTTGTAAGTCAAGGACTACCTAATGCTTCAGAACTTCATATAAAATATCCCCTCCCACCCCAAAGTATGTTTCAGCAATTAACAGGATCAGATAGGTTAATGTTCTTCTGTTGGTGCTTAAAACTGATCTGCTAATATCTAACTCAGGGAATTATTTAAATATTTGGGCTCCCATTTATGGGCCTTTGATTCCAGGAGAGGAAAAACAATGGACAATATTTTATTACCGAGTCTGTCAGTCTGAAAAAGCTCTTTTCCAAGATCTAGAGCAAATATTTCAATCATCCTAGTAAATAAGAGAAGACACAGAGGAGAACAGCTTGCATATTAAGTAGCGTGAACCATAATTGTGCATGCTACAGTACATACAAAGATAATTTTTCCTTTCCTTCAGGTGAAAACAGACTGAGCTTTAAAACAGCTTCTAACGCTTAATCTCTCTAGCTGTTAACGGATGTCAGTAGTTTGGAAACCATATGCTATTTTTAGACTGTAACTTCTCCTCAAGTGCAATTTAAGCATCGATACCTAATTGCTGAGTTTTTCCTAGTAAAATAATAGAGCATATGAATATGGACTTTCCTGTGAAACTCCCGTTAACAGAATCCGTTTCCTGTCCTCAGTACGTAATGCGTCGCTTGATTTTCTCTGACAGTCGCTATTTACTTTTTCTATAGTTTAATGTTCTTCTTCTGTTTCTAGGAACTGTGCATCTTTTCCAGCTTGAATATATGATTCTAATGAATTAAATGTCATCCTCAGTCATTTTTAGGCTGAGTAAGCAGCTACAATAGCTAATTATGGGCTAAATGGATGTTTCTCCCCTCCCCAGCCAGAACTATAATGTTAAAAACCTATCTCAAACTCAGCTAGATTTCCCAGCTGTGCAGTTAATATATATTTTCATCTGACTCGATCTCAACAAAGATATAAAAAGGTATGCATTAATAAATAAACACACACACACACAGTAAAGTTTCTGTACATGTCACATCCTAGATTTTCAAGCCGGATGCATTACAATAATGTAGCAATGTAATGCACCTGGATTAAAGTAGAACAGAATAAAATAACAGAGTTGAAGGAACCTTGGAGGTCTTCTAGTCCAACCCCCTGCTCAAGCAGGAAACCCTATACCATTTCAGACAAATGGTTGTCCAATCTCTTCTTTAAAACTTCCAGTGCTGGACCATTCACAACTTCTGGAGGCAAGTCGTTCCACTGATTAGTTCCACTGTCAGGAAATTTCTTCTTAGTTCTAGGTTGCTTCTCTCCTTGGATTAGTTTTCATCCATTGCTTCTTGTCCTGCCCTCAGGTGCAGAACAAAAAGGTATCAATTTATATTTCCTACATTCTCTAAGAGCAAGGATATATAGTCACTTTATTTGCACAGTTAACCACAAAATAACTAAGCACATTTTAGCTTAGTCTCTCGGGCAAACCCTGGTCATGTCTGATCAGTTCATGGTCCAATATATCCGGGAAATTAGGCTGAACAGACAGTGATTGTTAATTATGTGTAGATACATTTTGCAAAGATAGCTCATAGGGCTATATTAGTCAGCTACATTTCAATTTATGGTTTTGGGTGAATCAAATATTTGGTCCATGGTGGCCCCAGTGGTTGTGACTTAATCCAGAAACAATAGCACATGATCTAGCTCAGGGGTGTCAAACTGCCGGCCCGTGGGCCGGGCGCATTGCGCCCACCCCATTGCCAGCAATGGGGGAAAAGTTCTGATACATCGTGCGACATCACGTGACGTCACGAGTTTGACATGTCTGATCTAGCACAATATGCAAAACTAACTTGCAAAGCGTGTACAGTATATCTGTGCTATAGGCTCTTGCCCATTCTGAATGGTAAGATCCAGCTTGTGTGTGTGTGTGTGTGTGTGTGTGTGTGTACATGCGTATGCACATGTGTCCTACTGGATACATCCAAGGATTGGTCAAAATTTGAAGGAATTATTTCCAACATCATGAGAAATCTTGGGCATGTGGCTTCTGTTGAAAGAACTCCTCCTGATCTTGATGTTTTGGACACCTACTAAAGGTGGACCTTGACTTACAAGTGCGTTTTGTCCCATTTTACAACCTTGCTTGCCACTGTGGTTAAGTGAATCACTGCAGTTGATAAGTTAGTAACCTGATTGTTGAGTGAATCTGGCTTTCCCATTGACTTTGCTTGTCAGAAGATTGCCAAAGGTGATCACATGATCCCGGGACACAGCAAAGGTCCTAAATAGCAACCAGTTGCCAATCGGCCATCTGAATTTTGATCACATGACCATGGGGATGCTGCAAAAGTCGTTAACTGTGAAAAACGGTCATAAGTCACATTTTTCAGTGCCGCTGTAACTTTGAACGGTCACTAAACAAACTGTTGTAAGTTGAGGATTACCTGTACTCAGATATAAGTATTAGTGCTGTGAATTGCTTTGAATTCAGTGAGGAAAAGGAGCTTCAGGCCACAAAGCCATACACCAAACAATACATCCTTAAAAATGGGATGGCTAAAGGGGACCATTTAATGCTGATTCTGAAAGCTGTCTTTGACCTGGAGAACTCAATTTGAAGTGTGAATATTGGTCTATAAAACTCAAAACAGTGTAGGGCCCAGTTTCTTAAAATATCACCTGCCTAAATACTATTTATCCTATGTATTAATATCGGCTGAGGAAGTCCGGCTTGTGGTCCTCTTAGGCAGTGATGGCAAACCTTTTAGAGACCGAGTGCCCAAACTGCAACCCCAAACCCAATTATTTATCACAAAGTGCCAGGACCGCATCAGTATTGTGGTGCCCTCAGGGGGGTGGGGGCGTGGCCCACTGGGTGGGTGTGTCTGCAGTGGTCACGGCAGACTGAGTGGGCATGGCCGGGGTGGGCATGGCCAACTTGATGTTGCTCATGGGGGGATGCCTGTGGGGGCTGGGCAGGATTGGGGGAGATCCAGGGGGTCTCTTGTGGGTGGGACGGTGGGCAGGAGGCTCGTCCTGCGGGGTGAGGCAGAGGGTAGGGCGGGGGTGCCATTGCTGTGGGGCAAAGCAAGGCAGGGGCGGTTGCTGCTTGACACCATCAGCCCCTGCACACAGAGGCCAGTGAGCGCATGGGGGCATGCTCTACCACCTCTACTCGAGCTTGCTAGCCAGCTGCTTCGCCTCCTTTGTGTTGAGTGGGACTGCTGCTCCGGGCACCAGCGGTGGCCTAATGGACCTGTGCAAGCTGGTGGAGATGGCGGCAGGTGTGCCCACTGAGAGGGCTCTGATGCCGCCTCTGACATGCATGCCATAGGTTCGCCATCACTGCTCTTAGGTATTGTCAGTTCTCAGCTCACAGAAAATAGTTAGGAGTGGGACCACAGCAGCAATGTCCCAGTTATGGAAATCTCTCTCCCAGGGAAAAATCAGCTTCAGAAAGCAATTGACAATATGTCAGTTCACTAAGTTTTTTGCAGGATAATAACTATTCTAGTATCAGTCTGTTTTTAGGTTGCCTGTTATCTTGTTTTTCTATTATTTTAAAATGAACATTGTTTTAATTTTTGAAATTATTGTTTTGGGGCATCACTGGTTTTATTGTGATGGTTTTGATAAAGATTACTTGTTATTGTTTTCTTGAAAATGGCTCCGGGCTTTTTCTAAGAAGGAAGTGATATAGGAATGAAATGAAATGAAGAAAATGAATTTAATAGTGATCAAAAAGAAATGACTGCATAGCGTATATCTGTTAATATAAGAAAAAGCCTGCAACCAAATCTGTAGTTTTATGGGGGAAAGAGCAATAGGGATGATTAAAAGTCAGTTTAACATAGAAGGAGTCCCTTTAAATGGAAGGGTTAAAGGCAATTTTAAATCCACATTCCTTTATCTGTGTTTTTAGTATGCGCATTATCAGTGCAAAAGATGCCTTAAAATTTCTTTCTATGGCATGTCTGAAATCTCCCTTTGTGTGTGCGTGTGACACTCCCTAGCAAGCTGCCTCTTGGCCACAGGGTCACTTTGAGAAGGCAGCAAGGGTGAGAGGCCAATGAGGCTATTGGCAAATCCTCCCCATTCAGTGAATAGTTCTATTTAAAAATAGATATACAAATCTTGGATCAGCAACATAACTGTTTTGGTTCCCAACTGAAAACAATGGGATGGGTTTGTTCGGGGAAAGTCAGCA
>NW_015387597.1:231348-235584 GCF_001527695.2 Protobothrops mucrosquamatus
CAAGAACCTTGACTATGGAAATTCTGAAAACCTTTCCATATACAGCAGGGATGTCAAACTGCCAGCCCGTGGGCTGGATGCGTCATGCCGAAACCGCGCCCACCCCATTGCCAGCAATGGAAAAAAAAAATCACCAAACGTCACGACACGACACGTGACGTTGAGAGTTTGAGACCCCTGATATAGAGTATAATTCCCATCATCCGTAGCACGCATGGTCATTGTAGACTAATACTTCTGGAGAGCACCTGGTTGGAGAAAGCAGTGTTATTTGTGGCAGAACTATTAGGTAATTCCTTATCCAGGCAATTATTTTTGTCAGTGCAATAATCTTCTCACAAATTTTGTTCTCTGATAAGGAGGCACAGTGGCTCAGTGGCTTAAAGACACTGGAGATAATCTTTGCTCCTGCAGTTTGAGTCTTAGCACCTTGTGGTGGAGTGAGTGCCTATCACTTGCCTCAACTTTGCTCACCTAGCACTTCAAAAGCATGTTACATACAAGTAGATAAATAGGTACCACTTCGGTGGGAATGTGGCAGCATTTTGTACAGACAGTTGAACCCCAGCGGTGCTGGTCTTGCCTGTGGCTGTGATACCTGATTGCAAGGTGACACCGGTAATTTGGAAAAGGCCCCAGATGATGCCTCAGGATGCCACCCTTCTGGTGTGGTGCTAATTTGCCCCCTGGATAGCACACGAGAGTAAACAGACTAGCACTCTTTGGCAACAAAATTTGTACTGACTAGCTAACAATACTTTGTACTAACTCTGTAGTCTCTTGACTAATTGTAACATCACCATATGCTAAAGAAATATATAATGTTTTCTGATCAAATTGTGCATCATATTGTGTATGTTGTTTTGGTGGTTGATTTAATCTAACTTGTATGCAGCTCCACCTCTGGAGATTGAGTAGTATACAGGTTCGTATATAGTACTACATTAAATATCAAATTTCCGGTTATGATGGCCAAATAGATTGATAGCTTAGTTCAGGGGTAGGCAACCTTGGCTCTTTTATGACACATGGACTTCAACTTCCAGAATTCCTGAGCCAGCATGGCTCAGCTTGGAAACTCTCCCTTTCCCCTCAGCATGGCTGGCTCAGGAATTCTGGGAGTTGAAGTCCAAGGTTGCCTACCCCTGGCTTAGTTGATTTAGCTTAATATATGAAGTCAATCAGCAATGTCTTATTCAATAATAGATACTAAACTCAGCAGCATCTGCAGCAAATCTCTGCAATAAAATGTCAAGATGCACATGGCGAGATCACTGAAATGCTATAGGAGTGTGGTGGCTCATGAGGTTGGAACGTTGGGCTGACGATCGGCAGGCTCGTGTTCGAAACCTGTTGCTGCCGTGGAGTGGGGTGGGTTCCCATCACACACTCCAGCTCCTGCCAATCTAGCGGTTTGAAAGTGGGCAACTGCAAGAAGATAAATTGGTACCATTTTGGTGGGCAACTTCACAAGGATGCGAAAGGCCCCCCCAACTGGGCGTCTCCTGGGCAATGGTGTTGTTACCAGCAAATTTTTTCACCGAGGAAGCGCTTCAATGCTTTTAATATGGAAGTATAGTATACCCAAATGCTGCCCTTATGTATTTCCATCTTGAAAAGTAACATAAATATATTAGTCACAGCATCTGCATGCGTGTATTATCATTGGCCCCCAACTTGCTGACACCATATAACCTGAATAACTTGTTGTTGTTGCCATTTGATGGCCTACATGACATGGTGCCATGTTAACTTCAGGATTATATTTGATTACATTGGCTGATCCCACCTGCTCAGACAGGGAAAGTATGTTACAGATCCTGTCAGCTAAAGAATTTTGCCTGGTGGGGATCTAGGAAAACAGGCTTTTTGGCTGTCTCCCCTCTCCCAGGTGAGGCAGACCACTGCTCTCCTGGCCTTTCGGAAAGGTGTGAAAACACGGCTCTGTGGCTTTGTTTGGGGCTCTCACATAGGACCATGCAGCTGTGGGGCTGGTTAGCACCTTGCAAGCTCTACCCCGCCTTTATTTAACTTTCACACTGATTTTTAGTTCATCCTTTCCTTTAAAAATTTAAATTATATGTACTGTTTTTATGGTTTTATGTTTTATCTCTACACTGCCCATGGTTTTTAAATTTGCTAAATAAATGAAATTTATCTGTGAGTGTGATTTCAGGGCTGACACTGAGGTTGGGGGGAAAAAATAAGAATATGTCAGAAAACAAACAGGTGGATATTTCAGTGTCAATCTTATCCGAAAAAAAAGAGGATTAGCCCTTCAGTTTTGCATTTTGGGAAAAGCTGTTTGAGAGAGGGGTTTCATATACACATCTTCACAATTTCATTAATGAATGAATGCTATTAATTCCTCTTCTTGACAGTAAACATAATGGTGACTGTTGATTGTGAATCTTTCCGGGTTGTACTTTGCTGTTAAGGGCTTGACATCACCTTTAAAAAAGAAAAATTAACTACATTAAAGAAAACAGCTTTGTTTCTGCATGGACTTTGGACTTTTCACTAGAAATGCTATATTAATTTTGAAATTTGGCAATTATAGTTGTTTGTTATTATAGAAATATTGTATAATATTTAATTCCAGATTAAAAGCTTAATGTATTTTATCTTGGTAACTATACTGAAAAAAGTTGAAAGTTGCTTCTTTTTCTATTTCTTTTCCCCCCCCCCCCCTTATTTCGTTGCATCTTCTCCTTCCCTATTTTTTCTTCCTTAACTTTTTTCTTGTTTTTGAAATATTTTTTATATTTTATCTCTTACATGAATTTAAGGAAGCATATTAGTGGAACCATCTCCAGAAACCATTGTTTGTGTGATTGTAACAGCCATCAGAGGGCTCTGGTTTTAATAAATGTTGATTCATATCCTAACTTTATTCATTTTACTAATTGTTTGGCTCATATTATATTAACTTCTTGTTTGATGCTATGGGATTGTGATTTTATTAATTTTGACTGTAAATAAATAAACCACAACTATTAAAAATGTGAATTTGTTAAGGGAAGGTGACAAAATTCATAGAATACTTATTTGAATGTCACTATTCCACATTTTAATATTTAAGCCTCAAACTTAACTTCCATCTTGGAGCCTTTATTGTTTATGATAAGTTACAGAATCTGGGTAAAAAAAAGTCAGTATTTTTAGTCATTAAGAGTTTGAAAAAAAATGGTAAGCTTAAATTCTCAGTTAAAAATAAATTGAATAGAGCCAGTTTGGGTCTAGTGGTTAAGGTACGAGACTAGAAACTGGGAGATCATGAGTTCGAATCCTGACTTAGGAATGAAAGTCAGCTAGGGGATTTTGGGCCAGTTACTGTCTCTCTCTCTCAACCCAACAGATCTCACAGAGTTCTTGTTATGGGGAAAGTAGTAGGAGGAAAGTATATTAGATATGTTTTCCACCAAAAAATAAAGATGAGATATAAATAAATAAAAATAAAATAAATATGGTGTAGAATTTACAAAGTACGGTATGCAGCAAGAATGTGCAAATACATGTACATATCTACCACCTTAGATAGTTTTCTTCATGTTGTTTAGATGAAGTTGAGTAGAATTACAAGACATTAATATCTGAAGGTTTGTTAAAGGACAATACTGGCAAATCATAGTGTAATTTTTCATTGATATAGAATATACTGTACTGTAGCATTCTACAATTAATACTAAAATAAGAAACTAAGAACATTACTTGATATATAGAGTCTAAAAATGCCAGCATCCTCTAGCAAATGATTTACTATAACTGTCTTAAAAGTAAGTTCAGAACTAAAAAGTAAAAAAAAAAAAAAAACCCATAAGAAAGAAAACATCCTCATATTTTCTGATAGATCTCTTGTTCAGGATGTGTAGACATTTAATAGGTGAAGTTTTTCTATTCATGGTAAATCCATGATCTTGCCTGATTTATTCAGGACTGACTATATTATGACTGCTGTGATTTCCTCATTTCAGCATCTGCTTCCAAAACTAACAACTGCTTCTTTAATCACCTTTGATCAAGGCACAACTTCCACATTTAGTAACTCTGTGCTTTTATAATCACACACATCTATACAAAATTTGTACAAACTCGCTTTGATGGCTGTGCATATGTATTCAGTGGAGAGACCCTCACCAACACAGTAACTTCACTTGAAGTCCATGAAAGTAATGCAATCCTTTCATTAACTTTGATGAGAATTGGCCTACACCCACTTTCTGGAATTCATCACAA
>NW_015387598.1:0-12198 GCF_001527695.2 Protobothrops mucrosquamatus
TTTTCCTTTAGGTCCAAAGTTTTTATATTTTTTCCAGTTTTACTTCTTTTTTATAAGTAAAAACCCAGATCTTCAGTAAGAGTAGAAAGTCTTTTAATCCACAAACTTTAAGAAATAAAATTCCAATTAGGATCAGGTTATTCTTGCAACGTTTTTTAAAACTCCCCTGGATAGTCAGTCGCCGCTGTTTTTAGGGGGAGGGGTAATATCTTCCCACAGGGGGAAAGTACTTAAGGCAGATTATGCAGGTAAAGAAAATAGTTAGGATTTAAGAGAGGTAGATCTCACCCAGTCTCTTCCGCACTGTCTTAAAATTGCCTGATGGTAATGTGACTTCGGCTGTCTGCAGCCTAGTGACAAGCCATATTGCTATGGCTGGTCTTTCGTCCACCAGTTTGGAGAGCTGCCCTGGATCAAGCGGAAGAGCTACCACCCTCCTGCGATCCAACGGGGATCCCCTCCTTGCTGGTCACCCCTATAGGGCGACTTTTGACCCTTTCCAGGGTCCTCCAGCGAAGCGAAACTGAACGTTGAAGACAAAGTTTGCCTTCCAGACTGACTCGGCAAACTGGAAGTCCCTTCCCTTCTTCTTCCTGGCCAAGAACAGAGCATATGCAGAACACCCATTCTTCATTTTTCACACACACACACACACACATGCGAATACATGCAAGCACAGAGATACTTCCTATAAACCCTGCTGGCAATGAAGCTGGAAAGAATTCCAGAAACCATGCTCTGTGAGTATGTCAAGGGATTTGGAACTATCTGTCCTTGTAGTGCATCAGCAACATAACTTTTGAAAAGCTGAACAGCACAGGATCAAATTTAGTGTGTGGGGAGAAGTCAGCAAGCTGCAGTTTGAGTTTAAAAACGAGATATATGACATTAGAGACTGGAGAAAAGAAAAGAAAAATCCAACATTATGGGAAAGGCAGTTGAGCAATTCAGAACACTGGCAATAGCTCCAGCTTCTTCCTGTCTTCTTGTCATGTGACCCAGGGCAGAACATATGTAGCCAACTTTTGTTTCCCAGTAGACACATATATACAACTATAAAGCCACTGCTGATAAATGGCTTGTTTTTGCTCTGTCTGTCTGTCTGTCTATCTATCTATCATCCATCCATCCATCCATCCATCCATCCAATCATTTAGCAATCTAGCTATCTATATCTCTCTCCATTACAAAAAAAATATGTTTTATACCCTGGAGAATTACTGCCAATCAAATGTATTTAATGTATAAGAAATGAACAATTTAGATTAAAAGTAGATGGAGAAACTATACCAAGATACATACAAGGGGATAATAAAGTGACTGACATATTAATATATCAGTTAAAGTGCTAACATCTCTGTCATCAAGACTGTATCTGTTTTCATCCCTACAGTATTGACTAATAACATCTTTGTAACATCAGCCAGCCAGCCATCACTGAAAAGATATAAAACTAATCCTCATTATTTTTATTTTGGCATAATGATCAGATAACACAAAAAGATGCTCTAAATCAAAAGTGTATATTCTAGAAAGTGGAAAAGATTGATGTATATGCCTATAACAAAGAAGGAAGATATAACAGAATATGCCAATTACTATACTATTCCTCGTGCAAGCAAAGTTTTGCTTAAGATCTTATAAGAAGAGATAATGGAGAGACAAATGCCAAATATAAAGGAATATCACAGAAAAGACAAAGGGATATGAGATCAAATAGTTAACATAGGATGGTTTATGAAAGTGCAAGAGAAAATAAGGATGTTTAGCTTTGTTTTACTGATAAATATAGGCCATTCTAGAAAGAGTTGGAAGTAATGAATGTACAGGAACATCTAATTATTCTTTTGAAATAATATTTACAACAATTTTAAAAAATCAGAGTGATTCATAATAGAAAATGAAGTGAGGCAAGAATGCACATATTGTCCCTATGAGATTAATGTGAACATATTATAAGAAAGGCAGTACTGGAAAGGATGATAATTAGAAATGTACAGAAGACAAACGATCTGGGAAATGAAGATGACACCAAGAGCAAAAAGTAAGAAGGACTTAAAGAGTAAATATAGACAGTGCAAAAATGTAAGTTAAAGAGATAAAATAGTTACCACAGTTAGTTAATTTAAACAATGCAAAAATGGAGATATTTCTATTTTCTTGGGCTCAAAAATATAAAGATGTTACAAAAAAGAATAATCTTAGGAGGAAACAATAATAAATTAGGTCCACAAAGCATAAGGGCATTTTTATGATCATGATAATTAAAGCAAGGGTCTTCCCAATGGATTGAAAACATGGCTATGAAAGCTGTACATTGACAAAGAGCAAGAGAAGGAAGAAAGCAGATTTGAATTATGAGTCAAGAGACTGATACTAAGAGTACCATGGACAGTAAAAAAAAACCCCAATCAATCCATCCTGAACCAAATAAAGACTGATTGCTCCCTTAATGCCATAATCAACAAAGAGAAGTTCAAAAACTTCAGTGCGTTTGAAGCCAGTGGATGATAAAAAAATGTCATGTTAGTTAATGAAATATTGAAAAGTTAATGCTTCTAAGTTCCCCATTTTTCTTATTTGTTCTTTATTTTTCCTTTCTTCTGTGTTTGTCTTTTCTTTCTTCCTACCTTTTTCATACCAATGCATAATAAACAATAGGAAAATGTTCTTAAGAAGGGAAGTAGAAAAATGGGAAGACAATTAATTAATTGGACAGTGGCCTTAAAAATACTAGAGAATACACTTGAAAAATCTATTAGTTATTACTGGAGATTGATGCATGCAGCTACCCAAAGTTCAGCCTGACTCAGTGGCATCTAACCAACTATGAAATGGAAGACTGCTCTTTAAACTCTCACAGGAACTGATTTATACAGAGTTTATACTAGTTTCTCTACTCAACAGCTTCAAGTTTGCAATTATTGGCAGCAGGTCTACAGGGATTGCATTTGGGAGCTCTTGAAAGCAAAATACGTGCTCTACCACTGAATTATAGCTTTCATGTTCTGATGCTAAGCTGTTAAGGTTCTAATTAAATCTTACAGCATTACTAACAGACAAAATCCCTAGATATGTTGATATACATATTACTGCACTATGACTAGCTTACCTATAAGCATTGTAAGGTCAAAGATTGATGCTCAAAATATCTTAAGACATAAATTGGTGACATGGACAAAGAATTTGCACAAATATGTCCACAGATATATTAGCTGCAGCACAAATGCTGTAGTTATTGTTTTGTATTTGTAAGCCACCCAGAGCCTATAGAAATGGGAGGCAATAATTAATGTAATAATAATAATAATAATAATAATAATAATAATAATAATAATAATAATAATAATAATAATAATAATAATAATAATAATTTTGAGGACCTCTTATTTCAACAACCAGGATGAAAGATAGAATTTTGATGAACTGATGGAAACTGCAGATAGCCAATTTGTCTCCGATTACATTTAACTAATAGTGACTCCAGGAAATATATTGTACTATTAAATGCTTGTATATAATTCCCATTAGTCTTTTTTTTTAACAATATTTTATTGAGTTTATATACATAAGGAAAGAATAGGAACAATACGGATATGGTAAGGGAAGGGGATGTGGGGAAGGGAATAGGGGATTTAGGATAGAATAAGGATAGGTACAATCACATATTTTAACAAACAAGCTACTGTCCAGATCATAATAATGAATAAGTATCATACTCAACCATTTTTAAAATAAGCTTAACTATAGCCATGTTGCTAAGAATTAATAAACAAATAAATTCACCTATTTAAATAAACATGAATAATAAAATCTCAAAAAGTCATGACTATCAACATTAACAGATAAAAATCACTAAATCACTAAAAATCTATAAATTATAACTTGATAAAAAATCAATCATCTATTCTAAAATATTAAGTCCTTTTCAAATTCTAATGTGTCTCTAACCAGTGATAAAAATTTTCCCAAGTTATAAAATAAACTGAGTCATCTTTTTCTTTCATCTCCAATGTTAATCTATCAATTTCTGCACACTCTAAGATTTTAGTAATTATAGCCTGGTCAGATGGTAGATTCTCATTTTTCCAATATTGGGCAAATACTATCCTCACGGCTGTTAAAACATGCAGTATCAGATAATCATTCTCTTTACCATAATTAGGTCTTAATATTCCTAACAAAAATAATTCCGGTTTAAATTCTATCTGTATTTTCATTATCTTTTTCAACTATCTATGAATCTTAGACCAGTATTTCTTAGCATTAGAGCATATCCCCAGGCATGGTAATAAGTACCTGGCTGTTGTTTACATTTCCAGCAAGTATCCAAAACATTTTTAAACATTTTCGCTAAGCGAACTGGTGTCATATGCCATCTGTAAAACATCTTGTATAAGTTTTCTTTGTATGCTACCGCTTTTGTAAGCTTAATATTTTTATCCCAAAGTTTTTGCCAGTCTTCCAAATCTATAGAATATCCAAAGTTCTTTGCCCATACTATCATTGTTTCTTTCACTTGTTCTTCCATCTTCCAGTTTAAAAGAAATTTATAGAGTTTCTTAATCAAATTCTCATCTGTTTTTAACAAAATTTTATCTAATGGAGTCTGTTCTTTATAAAATCCTGTTGATTTTATATCTTTTTCGTATCTTGTTTGAATTTGCAAATAGGACCACCATGTCAAGTCAATACCTTGTTGTTGAAGAGTTTGCCTGTCCTTAAGTTTTCCCTTTTTGTCCAAAATATCTTTATAACTAACCAGTTTATCATAGTTTGGATAAGCAAATGCTTCCATTGTTGAAAGCCACTCAGGTATTTTCATATATATTTTATGTTTGATTTTCTCCCATTCTGAAAGTAGTACGTTTCTTATCGCATGATTTTGAAAGCATTTATGTGCTTTAGTTTTCTCATACCATATATAAGCCTTGCCAACCTAGTTGAAGATCATGTCCCTCTAAATAAACCAATCTTTTATTTCTCAATACAATCCATTCTTTAAGCCAAAGCAGAATAGCTGCCTGATAATAAAGTCTCCAATCTGGAAGTCCAAAGCCCCCTCTATCCTTAGATTCTTGTAACAATTTACATTTGATTCTAGCTTTCTTTCTTTGCCATATGAATCTTAGAATCATTGCATTTAGATCATCAAAAAAATTCTTAGTAAGTTTAACAGGAACTGTTTGGAACAGAAAAATTAGCTTTGGTAAAATGTTCATCTTAACCATCGCTATTCTTCCTAGGAGTGATAATTGAAGATTTCCCCACCTTTCCAAGTCTATTTTTATTTGTTTCATTAATCTCTCATAATTATCTGCTTTTAATGTGGTATATTTTGCAGTTAAATAAATGCACAAATATTTGACTTTTTTAACTATTTGAAAGTTTGCCATTTTAGCAAGTTGAATTTTCTATTTATCTGTTAGGTTTTTTTGTTAAGACTTTAGTATTTTCCCTATTTATTTTCAGTCCAGCCACTTCTCCAAATTTCTCAATTTTCTGCAGGAGTTTATCAGCTGTTTCCAATGGCTCCTCTAAAATAAAAACCAAGTCATCCACAAAGGCCTGTAGTTTATATTTCTGGTCTTTAATCTCCAGACCTTTAATTTCTGTATCTTGTCTAATATTTCTTGCCAGTACCTCTAATGTAAGAATAAATAATAGAGGAGACAGTGGACATCCCTGTCTAGTGCCTTTTTTAATCCCAAATCCATCTGTATAATCTTTAAAAGTATTCTTGCTGTTTGTTTCTTATAAATTGCTTGAATTGCTTTGTTAAAATTTTCACCAAAGTCCATTTCTTGAAGAGACTTCCGGTGACGTCGTTGGTTGTAGACCCTGGGACACGAACTCTCCTTGCCCAGGGTCCGAATTTCTGTTGCTGGCAGGCCCAGCAGGGCTGAATGGGTGGCCACTGAGAGGTGAACTCTTTGAGGAAAGGGAGCCGGTGGTAGCCGACTCTCCAAACTCAAAATAGCCTCTGGAACCGGCGAGAAAAAGATGGAGAGCTTTGTGTTTGCCGCCATCTTCAGCAGATCATTGGAGACAGGAATCAGCTGTTTCAGGAAGCAAGCAACTGGCCCGAGTGAGATGATATCAGTTTTTGTTGCAAAGTGGACCTTTGAGAAAATTGCCTGCCTTTAAAGTTAAGCTGGAAGCTTAATGGGAGGAGGAGGAGGGAATTTTTGCTTCTCCCCCCTCCCGAAAAGCGGCAGTTTCAGCATTTTAAAACTTTTGAATTGTTTTTGAATTGAAGCTACATTGAAGGAATCAGCTTGTCTTATTATAGAGGGGAAGAAAGACTTATTATTATCCTATTTGTGAAAGCCACCTTTTTTTGTCAGCTTTGCTGGGTGGATATAAACATATTTTTATGTCTCTCTTTTTCTATTTGTTCTTTTTGTCTAGATATTTGCTATTCCTTTTTATATTTTTTCCTACGTTTTGATAATACTTTTGCTGGATATTTTTATTTTTATTTTTTACTGAGGGTTTTGGATTATATCTTTTTTTTATTTCTTTTCGGAGCTTTTCGGTGGATTATAATTGGCCATCGGGCCCTATTTTTGGATTATAATTAATTGGGCCATCGGGCTTGATGGTAGATTATAAATAAATACAATAATCAAGTTGAGTGTTTCAAATTTGGCGAAAGGGGTGAGGAAGGGTTCCTCGGCTCCTGCATCAACCTCAGTCAGTCCAGCATTTCAAAAATCGATTACAACATTTTTACAACTGGACACTCAGCAGAAAGATACGCAAGCCATTCTCCAGGCAATTGTAGATTTTAAAATGGAAATGAAAAAGGACTTTGAAGACTTGAAAATGATTTGCTTAAGATGGATCAAAAAATGGAAGCCTTTCAACAGGCGATGTCAGATACTCAACAAAGAATGCAAAATATTGAAGACAAGTCAGTAGTAGTGGATCAGAAATTAGAAGCTCTCCAAGATGAAAATCAGAGATTGGCGCAATCTAACATGGAGCTGGAAGAAAGTATGGCGATGATGGAGATGGAACGTGCATCATACTTTCCAAGATTTCAAAATATGATAGAAGAGAGTGATGAGAACTTGTTACTATTGATGAGTGAACTATTGGCGGACTTGCTTGGAATGGAAATGGATCAAATCACGAGAGAAGTCGATCAAGTTTTTAGAGTGAATTCAAATTATGCAAGAAGAAATAGAGTGCCTAGGGAGGTTCATGTTAGATTTAGTAAAAGAGCAGTACGGAATGAGATCCTGAGACTAGTGAGGGATCAACCACTGAAATATAAAGATAAAGAATTGGTAGTTCTCAAACAGATTCCAAGAAGAATTAGAGAAGCTCGAAGAGAATACCAATTCTTAACAAGGAAATTGATTAGTAGAGGAGTGAATTTCAGATGGTTGATTCCAGAAGGATTACTAATTTTTTGGGACTCAAAAAGATATAGATTGAGCACTCCACAACAAGCAGAGGATTTTTTCAACAATCATAGAGCCTTCTTGGAGAAAGGCGAGGCGGAACCTAAGAAATCAGAGGAAATGACTGCAGGAACATCAAAACAAACAAAGGAAGAAGTGCCCAAAAAGACTCAATCAGAGGAAGATGTTAGACTTAAAGATCAGAAACAGATACGCTCTCCTAGAAAATTGAGATCTCAACATAATTGAAACCATGGAGGAAATTGGAATTATTTCAATAAATATAAATGGTCTTAACTCCCCATCAAAAAGGAGTAGAATATTCCACAGATTACAAAAGGTAAAAATGGGCATAATTTGTCTCCAGGAGACACACATTAAGATACAGCATTCCAGAATCCTTGAACAATCAAAACTAGGTAAACTTTATTTCTCTTTGGCATCACAAAAGAAAAGAGGGATAGCTCTATATATAAAAGAAAAGATGAACCCAAAACAAATTTATGTTGACGAAGAGGGAAGAATATTAATGGTAGAGATCACATGGAACCAAAAACAAATACTGATGGTTGCGATATACGTTCCCAATGAGAAACAAGATCAATTTTTTTCAGCAATTATACGATAAACTTGTGGACTTAAATTATCATAGCTTGTGTATACTTGGAGATTTCAATGCAATTGTTGATCCAGTACGGGACTATAAAAGTTACAAACAAGGGAAAAAAGGAAGTAATATCTTACCTAAACCCTTTCTAAAAATGAAAGATGAACTTTGTATACAGGATACTTGGAGAGAGATGAATCCAGAAAAAGCACAATATACTTTTTACTCTAATAGACACAAATCGTGGTCAAGAATTGACATTATATGGACTTCTCTTGATTTAAAGATCATGATACAAGAAATTGAAATAGAATCGAACATTTGGGCAGATCATAATCCAATTAAAATGATTTGGAAAGGATTTAAGAAAAGATCGAGATGGTCCTTGAATAAATCAATATTGAATGAAAAGGAATTTCTACAATTTGCAACAAAAGAAATGGATTTTTTTTAAAGTTAATAAAAAAGAAAAAACCTCTATTCAAATTGTATGGGACACAGCAAAAGCATATTTTAGAAGTTTGGCTATAACTTATCTTGCCAAAAAGAATAAGGAAAAGAAACATATTCAACATAGATTGAAAGAACAACTTAGTATCCTGGAATCTGAGTTACAATTAGACCCACAAAAGAAAAAGCTGAAAATACAAATGGAATTATTAAAACACAAATTAAATTTTCTTGAGACAAATATAATGGCACAACAGATTAAATGATCTAAACAGAATTTCTTTGAAAATGCTAATAAACCAGGGAGATGGCTTGCATATAGATTAAAAAAGAAAGAGAAAAAAGATTAATAAGTAAGCTATGGGACTTAGAGGGTAACCTACACTGCCATAATGATTTAATGGAAAAAAGTACGAAGGCTTATTATGAGACACTTATAAGGCGGAGAAGATTTCTAAAGAGGCAATCCAGGCTTACTTAAAAGAAGCAAACCTCCCAAAGGTTCCTGATAATATGCGCCAGAGGCTAAATGAGAATATATCAATGATGGAGATTACAGAGGCAATATATGAACTCTGATATTTAAACAGGGGAATTAAGGGTAAGAATATTATTCTGAAGACCTAACAGAAACATCAGGGGTAGTAATCAATACAATCAATCAGGATTTTAGAAACCCATATGTTATTTTTCAGTACCAAGAACATTGCAGGGAAGTAAGAAGAAAGCACAAAAACGAAAACATATGTTAGCGTTATGGCAGTTGTAGAACGTGAGTATGGAGCTCTCTGTTCTAACATGAGGAACTTGGAATGAATCTGGGTAAACTGAGAACACCTCCATATGAAGATTCTGTGTATTTGTAAAGAGGTTCTGCAGCTCCATGTTCTCACAGCCTTGAGGGTGTTGGAAAGTAAGCTGACTGAGTTTGGACTTGCTTTCACCATTTCTGTGTTCATGTGGCCAGCATGACTGTATGGCAAAGGTGCAGGGAATGTTGTTACCTTCACACTGAACTGGTACTTATTAATCTACTTGCATTTGCATGCTTTCGAACTGCTACCAATAGGTGGTAGAAGCTGGGAGTAATGGGAGTTCACTCCATTGTGCAGAACTTGGGTCTCGAACCTGGGCTTCAGCTGACAAGCTCGGTGTCTTTAACCACTGAGCCATTGTGCCCCTCCATCTAACAATAAACTCAGTCTTAATCCTTCCAGCCAGCTTCTACTCAATTCCATGTTCTCACTCTTGACTGTCCCCACTTGTGAAAATCAGTCTGTACTAAATTCTTGACTACAACACAGGTTACAGCTGTTGGAAAAAGCATCTAGTTGATAAACTTTGGGGGTCATGCTGCAATCATTGCTTTTCATAGGAGCTCATTGATCAGAGAATGATGCCTCCATGGCCAGCTTTGTCTTATCCAATAGATCTGATTTTGGAAAGGCTGAAATACATCATCAGGACTTTAAATATGAGGAAGAGGAGACTAGGATGTTTGCATGCATGTATGCATGCATACATACATGCGTGTATGAGTGTGTGTGCATTCCTCACCCACACACAGCCCCCCACATATATATCCATTTCTGTCTGGGGCAGGGGGAGGGTTTTTTTTGTACTACATAAACCATCTTAGCTGTGGTGTACTGATCATTCCCTGCATTTCAAGGTCAGCAGGAGTACAGACAATCACAGCTTCAACATTGAAAAAATATGAGAATAGAAACCTTGTTCACAATGGAACAATTATGAATCAATATTTAATGATAATGATTTAATTCATAATTCATTAATTACAAAATCATTATTCATAAGATTATTTATTATTCATGACTATAAGTGTTCTTATAAGAATAGCCAGCTGGACTCTTCCAGCAAAGTAAGGTCACTGGTCACGTGACTTTTTTCTTGCCAACATGTGTAATTTTGTTGCAATTGCTATCAGGATCTCTGCATGAATTATGTATTACCTTTGCTTCAACCTGCCCCAGGAAGGGCATAAGAAAAACAACACCAATTTTATACTGGTGTAGGCTTTCATGGCTGAGATCTGCTGGGCAGTGTTGGGCTTCAGGGTTTAGTGAATGTGGCCAGAACTTTTCCTTTTAAGATTAATGGATAAACAGTAAAAAAAAAGCTGTGGAAGATTATTTCAATATAAGACCACAGCAGCAAGATTACTGTATGCACAGAGATGGGAAGAATTGGCATCAACCCCTATGTAAAAATGGTTGGGGAAGCGGTCAGTTTTTGCTGAAATTAATACTTTAACTTATTTCATTAAACAAAATACATTAACTATATTTATTGCTACTGGAAGCCTCTTATAGCAATAGCAATAGCATTTAGACTTATATACCACCCCATAGCACTTTAGACCACCCTCTGGGCAGTTTATAATATAAGCATTATTTGCAACAATCTGGGTCCTCATTTTAGCAACCTTAAAAGGATGGAAGGCTGAGTCAACCTTGAGTCCCATCAGGATCAAACTCCAGGCTGTGGGGAGAATTTGCCTGCAATATTGCACTTTAACCACTGCACCACAGGGCTCAGTGAACTTTTTGCATAAAAATGAAAACAATGAACTTGTGACTTATGGTTTTGATGATTAGACAGGATAGATTATAGAAGGAAGAGTAATATGATGTAACTGTAGAAAGAAAGAGTGGTCAAAATATATTTGTACTTATAATTGCTGTGAAGATACTATTTATTCCATAAATATAATGTGCTTGATATTTCAACAATTAAGTGTTTAGAATGACTAGAGGAAAATGGATAGGAATTGATGTTACTGAAAACAGAGTGAATAAGTAAACTAAGAAACAATTATTCTCATAAACTGGTAAAGTTTTGTGTCTTGTATTGACTCAGAACTGTTCAGCAATATGAGAGATAAGCCTCTTAATGTCCTGTTGATAGGACATAATAAACTATAGTATCTACTCCAAAGTTTTTGCCAAAATCTCATGGTAACTCATGGCTGGTCAACTGCACTCAGCAAGTAGTCCTCAATGGAACTATATCTAGATAACTATGCAGTGGGGTGCTGTCTTGGGCCCAGTGCTCTTCAACATTTTCATAAATGACCTAGATGAGGGGATTGAAGGAACGCTCATCAAATTTCTGGATGACACATGGCTGGGGGTAGGGAGGAATTGCTAATTCTTTGGAAGATAAACTCAAATTCAGAAGAATTTCAACAGACCTGGGCATTGGGCCCCATATTAATAAAATACAATAGTCAGAAAAAGTGCTACCAGACTTGCCTTATTTTTGCCATACAGCTCTTCTCCTACAGCACTAATATGTTTTATACAATATTATTTTTATGTATTCGGTTCTCAGGCATTATACAAAGACACATGATGAACAAGCAATCTGTTTATTGATCTTCTCCTTACAACCAAGCAACAGCTAAAAGGCATGCAGGCCTTTTATAGAGTCCTGAACCCGGACAGTGTCAGCCAATAGGAGGCTGGCTGTTTTCGCGACTTGCGCATGCACACAAGGTTGGCGAAAGTCCCAAAGAACATTCCAAGTTGGGGAAAAAGTTTATTTGTCAACTAAATATCTACGCCTCAAGTTGCCCAGCAAGAAATTGGGACCAAAGTTCTTGGGGCCTTTCCCCATAGTAAGGATCATCAACCCAGTCACAGTAGAGCTAAAACTCCCTAAACTCTTGGGGAAAATTCACCCAGTTTTCCATTGTAGCTTGTTGAA
>NW_015387598.1:12218-19385 GCF_001527695.2 Protobothrops mucrosquamatus
AAGGGGAAAAGAAACCGGATGTAAATCACATCTTCCAAGTTGATTGGAAGATGTGAACCATGACCCCAAAAAAGGGTGGGAGGGAAATGTTTAGAATTACATGCATAGCGGAAAAGGAACCAGTCCTAAGCATTCCACCATGCCGTGCTGATGAACTGTAATCTTAAATAAATGCTTTTAGGAGAAAAAATGCCTGAAAGTCCTTTTAAGTGTTTCGTTACTCAGACACATGACAACTTCTTCTTTTGCGAAGATCTTCTGTTGCAGTTTTCTACTTCATAGGCCACAAATGAAACGATCTCGCAGCCTCTCTTCCAGGTCCTTGAACTCACAAGGCCTGGCCGCTTGTCTTAAGGCAGCGATGAAGTCCACAGCAGATTCACCCGGCCTCTGGTCTCTCTGCTCCAAGCGATTACACACAGTTTCGGCTGGAAATGTTCTTTAAGCATCTTCTTCAAGTCAGCGTACGTTACTGACTCCAGAAGTGCAGGGGCCACCAGGTTTTCAGCAATGTTGAACGTTTCCTGGCCACAAACGCACAGAAGTGTTGCCGCTTTAAGGCCGTCTTCCCCGATTTGATTAATACTCAAGTAGTTCTACACCCTTGCTACATACAAATTCCATTGTTCTGGGTGGGAGACATCAAAGTCCTTCAAGCAGCCAATTTTCGACATCGTAAACATTTACTGCCTTTGCTAATTGCCTCCTCTGTAAGCTAGTAGTTGGAGAAGGGGTCTGTTTGCTGAGCTCACCTCCAGTGATGCTGTACTGGCAGGCTGAGTCGCGAATGCAGGATGCCGTCTTCCCAGTCTTCAGGACTTTCTCGGTGAGTCCTATCTGTTTCTCTTGCTTGCAGGGATCCCACCTTCGTCGCCAGTTTTATGTATTCGGTTCTCAGGCATTAGACGAAGACACACGATGGACAAGCAATCTCTTTATTGATCTTCTCCTTACAACCAAGCAACAGCTAAAAGGCACGCAGGCCTTTTATAGAGTCCTGAACCCGGACAGTGTCAGCCAATAGGAGGCTGGCTGTTTTCGCGACTTGCGCATGCGCACAAGGTTGGCGACAGCCAGTCTGGTCCCGGGCAGCTTTTGGTCTGCCCGGGACCATTTGCAACATTTCTGACCCTGCTGAATACTTCAGCAGGCTCAGGACACAACAATTATCCCTGTGTGGTCTGTAACCTGGCCAGATTATGAAAGTTCATAGCAGGTTTGGCCAGAAAAAAAATTGGCTCACATTCATGAAAACAAGTTCTCTTCAAAATGGAGACACCCCCCCCCCAAATGTAGAAGCAGGTATTTGCTATTTAGTGCTACTTGGCAAGTGGTATTCTAACCTCTAAAACTGTTGGTTGCATGCAGCCATCATGATGAATAGTCACTGATCAACCATGAATTTATCTCATTTTCTTTTAAATCCTTGTGGCAGAAAACACAGTAAAACTTTACAGAAGAAGCTCTAGATAATGAGGTTTGTCAAAGTTAAGCTTGAGATTGCAGCCAATTTGGTATAGTAGATAAGGCATCAGGCTATAAACCAGGAGACTATGAGTTCTAGTCCCACCTTAGACACAAAACTAGCTGGTTGACTTTGGGCCAATTAGTCTCTCTCAGCCCTAGGAAGGAGGCAGTGACAAACCACTTCCAAAAAGCCTTTCCAAGAAAACTTCAGGGATTTGTTGCAGCAGTTGCCAGGAGTCAAAAACTTCTCAAAGGCATGCACATCCACATATATGCACACAGATTTTATGGGATTTATGCGAAAATATCAATAGCTTCAAGATAATATATCTGAGTTATTGACCTGCAAAGATATTGCTAGAAACCATTCACTAAGGCTTTAAGTGTGAACATTTTAACAAAACCTACAAAGTTTCTACAAATTTACAAGTTATTCCAGTTAGTTTCATGTATATAATTAATTGAGAGCTGGAAACAGTTATGCTGACAACAAAGTCAGAAACTCTAGGTCACAATACAACTGAAAACACATTCACTATAAATAGTATTATTGCAGTCATATTCAATTGCACAATGTTGAACTCTCTGGCATGCAATAGATTAACTTCAATCTTAGAGGTTATATTTACACCTATTCGATACTACAAGGACATTGTCAGCAGCAAAAGAAAAATATAGTCAGTTGATCCCATAAAATTAGAGATGAAGTATCCCATAAGTAAGCACTAATACTGAATTAACTCTTCCTTTTTGTTTAAATTGTCATTGTAAATTCCAGTAGAAAAATATTTGCACAGATGATTCAAATATGAATAATTATTTAAATATATTTATCTCAATAAAATGTCTGACATTCATTAATTCTCTTCTATAAATGTGTACATTTTAATGGCTATTTTATAATACAGAAAACTGTATCACTTAAGATGTTGGCAATTTTAACAGTTCCAATTTTTTTGTAAGAGATAGGTTTTACTTTAATTTCAGTAGGTCATAAACTAAATACTGGATATTTCCATACATATTCTAGGAAACATTTCAGTAAATATAAATTATTGTAAAGGATATTGTCAACCCTGTCGGTCTATCATCTCTCTCTCTCTCTCTCTCTCTCTCTCTCTCTCTCTCTCTCTCTCTCTCTCTCTCTTTCTTTCTCTATCATCTCTTTTATTCTAGATAGATGAAGCATAAATAACTATGCTTTTACAAAAAAAAATAGTTTTATAGAAAAAAATGATATTGTTGTTTACTCGTGAATCTCTCTCCATTAAGAGAACCAAATATAATTCTTCCTGTCATTTCTATGTAAGCTTTAAATTTGAATTTTTCATTAAAAGAGGTTATTTACAGCCTTGCTAATGTGAAATAGAGGGGAGGGGAAAAATGAAACATAGCACATCCAATCTGTTGTAGGCTAAATGATAGCTCACTCACTTAGTAACACCATAATGCCTTCATAGTGTGCAGCAGCTAAAACAATAGAATTGTTAACTGTTCAGCAGTAACTAATCAAGTGTTTTTATTCATATCCCAAGCATGTTTGGAACAGACAAAAAGCAATGACTGAACTGGGAAATGAGAATTTTGATACCTCAGAAGAAAGAAATCTTGAATTATTTCAGATTCAGATAAAAGCTATGAATATTCCTCCACTGTACGATAACCTTCCAAGCATTTTTATGTTTCTAGTCAAACTGGAGTCATTATCAAATACATCTAATAAACAGTGACCCAGTTGGGTGTCCATTTGATCTCAAGAACAGGTCAATAAAATATTTTCCCCCCAAATCTTCAAAGATTAAACAAGGTCACTTGCTCAGCACAATTAAGGCGAATGGCAGTTTGAGATAATTAGTATCAATGCTAAAAAGTGGCATACTTACTCTCTATCGATGACAAGACACGTCACAGGCTCCGCACTAATAACATTAGCCGTTCTGACATCTTCCCTGAAAGGACAACACACAAAATGGCCAGGCAGTTATCTCTGCAGTACTATACAACATTAGGACACAAATGCATCTTGCAAATGAGAATTATCTTTACTGATATATCATACTTTAACCATTAACAAATAATGCTATTCTAATCTTGTTGCTCTTGGGAAATGTTTACAAAACATTATTGACACAGTAGTCATTTCCCCAGTAGAAACGTTGCCCCAGTATTTTAATGCTTTTTCATAAGATCATTTCATTCATCCTTTTCTCACTTGGCAATTCATTTAGCAGAAGCAGACCATTTATATATTAATACACGTCACAGAAGAAGTGTGGATATTTTAGTATAGTGATGTCAACATAATCTATCATTTCTATAAATAGAGAAAAGCAAAGCAAACAATTAATGAATCAAGTTACATTAGATGGGAGAAGACTAATTAATGGGACCTGCTCTGTTCAGAAGATGGGTGTGTGCAGAAAATAATAAATAGGTCCTAATGTGTTCTCTAGTTTTGGTTTTTCTTCATGCATCCCCATATAGGTTTCAGTTTGGTATGAATTCCAATTATATAAAGAAAAGAAATCTTCAAGTATGTACTGTACTGTACAGGATGGACAAAACTTTCTGCAAGAAGTTGTTTTAAAATTTTAATTTTTCACCAAATTATGTAGCTTTGAAGACACCAACTTTTTATGATTCTTTGAATACACAAATAAGCATGTTGCAAAGAAAAATGTAGTAACTGTCAGAACCATTCCTATTTCATTTCTACCTATCCCCTCTGACCTAAAAACAAATCTCACCTTCCCCTGGGTTCTGCCATACTGGGTCAATCCCCACTCCCCCTTGGGAGTATGACAGAACCCAGGGGAAGGTCAATCCCCCCTCCCCCTTGGGAGTATGGCAGAACCCAGGGGAAGGTGAGATTTGTTTTTAGGTCAGAAGGGATAGGTAGAAATGAAATAGGAATGGGTTCTGACAGTAACTTTTTAATTTACCTAATTTAGTGCCATGTAGGGCCATGGGTTTTGTTACATAATCAAAACAATAAATGATTGTAGCTTAGTGTTTTCTTTTGAAGTGAGTCCTGTTGCCCAGAAAATTAGTCAGAACATGTGCTAGAAGAGAGAGAAGAACATGCATTCTAGAAGAGAGAGAAGGTAATAGAGGAAAATCTTATGACTTTCCATTTTCTAACTGGGTTTTGAGTTTTGCACAGAACAGTAAATGTCTGTTCAGGAAAAGAAAAAGAAAAAGAAAATAGGCAAAAAACCATGAAAATGTCATGGGCAATAATAATGCAATAATCATTGGAAATCCGTATTTGCCATCATATTTGAAAAAAATCAAAATCTTGATATATATGGACATATAGAGACTTATCCCTTTAAAAAGTGCCTACGTTATTCCAGTAACACTATCACAATATTCCTATTATGCTGTTCAAGGATTATTTGCAGTGTTTATCAGGAAACTATATGCTATTCACGGATTATTTGCAATGTTTATCAGGAAGCTATTATTTTATATAGAAATATTGTTCAACCAACAGAGGATTCTTTACACTTTCCCTTGAACAAATTAATTAACATTATGTGGAAATATACAATTTGTTATGGAATTATATATCAAAATGCAGTATCACTCCTATTGGCATAACAATGATTTTTAAGAATATATGCTAATAAATATACCATCAGTACATACCACACACAATTCCAGATCTGATCAAATCACTCCTCACCATAGAAAACCATGTATGGTTTTTAACTTGTTTAGTTATGCCTCTCAAGATTAATACCAGTAGGTTAAGATGTGATAAATTATACAAAATGTAAGCATGCAGTCAGTCTTTTTATTAGATTAATCCAAATATTTGTTATAATGCAGCCCTTCAGACAGATCCAGTGCTACAGCCTAGCTTAAAAGCACTATGAAAATGCAATTTGGCAATTACTAACTCTGAATTTTTTTCAGTTTCAAGATTGTAT
Organism: Protobothrops mucrosquamatus; assembly: GCF_001527695.2. Taxonomy (NCBI): domain Eukaryota; kingdom Metazoa; phylum Chordata; class Lepidosauria; order Squamata; family Viperidae; genus Protobothrops; species Protobothrops mucrosquamatus. Next base: position 17,621 of record NW_015387598.1, read on the forward strand.
TCTTCATCACTACTTCCGGAGAGGTAAAATCCTTTCTCAGAATCGCTGTCACTATCTGAATAACCCATGACGATGAGGTCAGGTCTACCATTTTTCTCCTGGAAAGAAACTGCTGTTTCCTTCTGTCCACAGACTCTTCCCTATGTAGTATACTTGCTCTGGAATTTTACAGACCTTTCCATTTAAAATCTCTAGGCTTGGAAAAGGTCACAGTTGCTCTGGAGGTCTCTCCTATGTATCACTGGAAAATGAAAGCAAAGCATCTTGTAAGCCCCATGGGAGCACTAGTATCAGCTGACAACAACAAATCCTTCATATGTGCATCTACTTTATTTGTTTATTTCTTTTATTTAAACTAACCCTTGCCAATCTGCAAGAAGATTCAAACAAATCTGCCTACCATTTTTTTGTTATGTTCCTCTCTAGCTCAGCAATTTCCTAGTTCCTTAGAAAAATGACATAATGTTCTTCATTATGAAACTGAAATTGTTTGATATGATCGAAAGAATGCTTAAGCTTTAAAAAAAGGCAGAATTGGTTAATGATTCATACAAATTGTTGGAAAATGCTTCAATGTAATTAGATCATTTTAACATTTGGCAATTAAAATATACCAAGCAATAAATAAACTGGATTACTACTACTACTACTAATAATAATAATGTCTGATTTTGCATTTACCATAATCACTAAAAGGAATGTGTATTTTCCTTCAATAAGTGATTTTTGAAGTGAGGGGATGTTCTTGCATTTCCTGAAAAGATTAGGATGAGCTTTTCAAAGCAAATCGTTTTCATTTTTGTTAGCGGGTCAATTAATTTTATAAATATTATGCATTAGTTTATAGGGATATCTTGATAGTTTGCATTGCTTATATGTCATATGTGATAAGGTGGGACAACAGTCTCCAAGATACATGTATCTTTAGATAAGCAATCCTATCTTACTCAAATACTGTGACCATGGTAAAACTGAGCTTTGGTGACACTAGGCATTCACTTAACAACTGTGGCAAGAAAGGTTGTAAAATGGGACAAAATTCACTTAACAACTGTCTCACTTAGCAACCAAGATTTTGGGATCAATTGTGGTCGTAAGTCGAGGATTACCTGTATTAAAAAGCTAAACTATAGCCATTTTAGAAGAAAAGTTGGTGCTTTGCTATTATATAGAAGCAAGAGAGAAATGTACATTAGATTAGAAAGGAATCTAAGGGCAAATGTTACGCTCATAGTAACAGAGATAAACACGTCAATTAGTAAGTGAGAAATTAGGCTAGGAAAGTAAAACTTGTAAAATCTAAAGCTAGATCTTTTGTTTACACCTGCCTGTAAAATGCTTTTGCTTTGTGTGCTAAATAAAACTTTTGAACTCTGAATTATGGCATCTGGCATTTTGACCAAAACATGGAAAGAACTAAGGCAGGGGTAGGCAACCCAAAACACTCAAAGAGCCACTTGGACACGTTTCCCACCGAAAACAAAACACTGGGAACCGCAAAACCCTTTTGATATCTAAAATGAAGATAACACTGCATATATCCTTTTTTTACCTTTATTATAGGTGTGTGTGTGTGTGTGTGTGTGTGTGTATGTTTGTGTGTGTATATATAAAATAAAGGTAAAAAAGGATATATGCAGTGTTATCTTCATTTTAGATGTCAAAAGGGTCTCTCTTTCCTGTCTCTCTCTTTCTCTTCTCTTTCTCTTTCCTCTTTCTCTCTTTCCTCTAACTTTCTCTCTCTTTCCTCTCTTTCTGTCTCTCT